>NC_143483.1:25204351-25504351 GCF_027475165.1 Benincasa hispida
CCCAATCAGACGAATCCCCAAAATGGTAGGCCTATTGAGTTGGCGATCTGGCCACTCTCACTTGTACAAATCCAAGGATCACCCTCATAGGTAGGATTTCACAACTCACTCAGGATTCAGGTCATGTCACCTATAGTCATCCTAGTGAAATGTAAGTCTCAATTATGAATACCGTTATATAATGAGACTAGTAATGTCGTGATCCGGTCTTATACAAACTCCTTTATATAGAATACCCCGCTCATATGTCTCCACACAAATGATTAGGATCAGATCATTTGTAGTACTTTACAACAATTGTAACATCTAAAAAATGGGTCGTATTCGTAGTGTCACCAAAATAAGGTATCCAAGCTTATCCATCTACTACAGACCATTTAGGTTATCACTTAAACACGATCCACTTGTATGTTTCTACATATATATTTAAGCTATAGATGATAACCTTGGATGTTAATTTATTGGTCTGTGGGTTTAAATCTACTAAATGTCAAATAAAATATCTTATACTTTATTAAATAAATAAAATATTTGTACAATACAATTACAAACTACAAGACCCAACGAGATTTGGGACATCAACTCAAACACTAGCTATATAAATTTAATAGGAATAATATTCATATTAATTTTAAAATATAATTTCTATATGAATCATATTCAAATATTTATTTCTCTCATCAAATTATATAAATTCAATGTGAATCATATTCACATTAAATTGTAATATATAGTTTCATATGAATCATATTCATAAAATTAATATTTGAATCATAATCAAATATTTATTTCTATCATAAAATTATATATAATGCATCAATATACATTATGTTTTATAATGTATCCATATATATTATTTAATTATATCTTATATTATTAATTTCCTTTAATTAATTTGAACAATTCAAATTAAACCAAGATTAATTTGACTCTCATTAGTCCTTATTGAGCTAAGGAATGGACCTGATGGACCAGTACATTGAAACTCCAATGATACGAGACCAATTGATTGAACTCTTTAATAAAATTAACAAAAATTCATTAACTGTCGGTCACTTCACTAAAGACCAACAGTTGCACTCTTCGCACTACAGATATATTTTCTGTGTCCATTAGATATAACCAGTCAAATATAAACTCCTTTCTCGACCTTTTGTGCCTAAGTTCGTCCACACTGGTACAAAACTCCTTTCCAGGATTCATAACTGTCTTTTGGACCCAACTTCTTCCAAATTTGGATTGGAGCACATTTCAACAAGTACAAACCCAAAGTTCGTCCTTTTCAGTCTCTTTTTAAAACCCTTTGTGCTAAAGTTCGTCCACATAGGTGCAAAATTCCTTGCTAGGGTTCATAGTACCTTTTGAACTATACTTTATCCAAATTTTGACTTGGAGCACATTTCGAAAACTAGAAACCTGAAGTTTGTCATTTTTGGACTATTTCTTGATGTTTTGGTCCTAAGTTCATATTGATAGGCACTAAACTTCTGTCCAGAGTTCATGAGTAACTTTTAAACCAAACTTTGATCAAATTTTGACTGAAAGCACATTTCGACACGTAGAAACCAAAAGTTCGTCCTTTTCGAACTCTTTCTTGACCTTTTGGGTCAAAGTTCGTCCACACAGATACAAAACTCCTCTCCAGGCTTCATAAGTATCTTTTAAGCCAAATTTCGTCCAAATTTGAAATTGAAGCACGTTTCGACAACTAGAAACCCACGGTTCGTCCTTTTCAAACTCTTTCTTGACATTTTGTGCCAAGTTTCATCCTTTCTAGTCTAGCTTTACCCTTTGTGCCAAAGTTCATCCACATGAGTACAAAATTGCTTTCCAGGATTCATAAGTACCTTTTGAACCAAAGCTCATCCGAAATTTTTAATTATAGCAGACTTCGACATGTAGAAATCCAAAGTTCGTCCTTTCTAGACTCTTTCTCGACCTTTTGTGCCTAAGTTCGTACACACTGGTAAAAAAAACTCCTTTCCAGGGTTCATAAGTGTCTTTTGAACCCAAACTTCTTCCAAATTTGAACTCGGAGCACATTTCGACAAGTAGAAACCCAAAGTTCGTCCATTTCAGTCTCTTTCTAAAACCCTTTGTGCCAAAGTTTGTCCACATAGATACAAAATTCCTTTCTAGAGTACCTTTTGAACTATACTTTGTCTAAATTTTGACTTTGAGCCCATTTCAAAAAGTAAAAACTTGAAGTTCGTCATTTTTGGAATTTTTCTTAACATTTTGTCCCAAGTTCATCAATAAAGGTATTAAAATTCTGTCCAAAGATCATAAGTAACTTTTAAACCAAACTTCGACCAAATTTGGACTGAGAGCACATTTTGACACATAGAAACTCGAAGTTCGTCCACAATGGTACAAAACTACTTTCCAGGGTTCATAAGTACCTTTTGAACAAAACTTCGTCCAAATTTTTAGTCATAGCATACTTCCACTTGTAGAAATTCAAAGTTCGTCCTTTTCGAAATCTTTCTTGAACTTTTGTGCCTAAGTTCATCCACAACAATACAGAACTGCTTTCCAGGGTTCATCAGTACCTTTTGAACCAAACATAGTCCAAATTTTTAGTCATAGCATACAAAACTAGTTTTCACGATTCATAAGTACCTTTTGAACCAAACTTCGTCCAAATTTTTAGTCATAGCAGACTTCCACTTGTAGAAATCCAAAGTTCGTCCTTTTTGGACTCTTTCTCGACCTTTTGTGCCAATGTTTGTCCACAATGGTATAAAACTACTTTTCAGGGTTCATAAACAAGTTTTGAGCCAAACTTCATCTAAATAATAGTCATAGCAGACTTCCACTTGTAGAAATCAAAAGTTCGTCCTTTTCGGACTCTTTCTCGATCTTTTGGGCCTAAGTTCGTCCACAATGCTACAAAACTAGTTTCCACGATTCATAAGTACCTTTTGAACCAAACTTCGTCCAAATTTTTAGTCATAGCAGACTTCCACTTGTAGAAATCCAAAGTTCGTCCTTTTTGGACTCTTTCTCGACCTTTTGTGCCCAAGTTCATCCATAATGGTACAAAACTACTTTCCAGGGTTCATAAGTACCGAGAACCAAAGTTCGTCCAAATTTTTAATTACGGCAGATTTCGACTTGTAGAAATCCAAAGTTCGTCCCTTTCGGACTCTTTCTCGACTTTTTGTGTCTATGTTCGTGCACACTAGTACAAAACTCCTTTCCAAGGTTCATAAGTGTCTTTTGAACCAAATTTCTTTCAAATTTGGACTTGGAGCACATTTGGACTAGTAGAAACCCAAAGTTCTTCCTTTCTCTTTCTTTACCTTTTGTGCCAAAGTTCGTCCATATAGGTACAAAATTCCTTTCTAGGGTTCGAGTACCTTTTGAATTATACTTTGTCCAAATTTTTACTTGGAGCACATTTCGAAAAGTATAAACCTGAACTTCGTCATTTTTGGACTCCTTCTTGACGTTTTGGTCCCAAGTTCGTCAATATATGTACTAAACATCTATCCAGAGTTCATAAGTAACTTTTAAACCAAACTTCGACCAAATTTGAACTGAGAGCAAATTTTGACACGTAGGAAACCCAAAGTTCGTCCTTTCCAGACTATTTCTCGACCTTTTGTGTCAAAGTTCGTCCACACAGTACAAAAACTTCTCTCCGGAGTTCATAAGTTTCTTTTAAACAAAACATCGTCCAAATTTGGACTTGGAGCACATTTCGACAAGTAGAAATCAAAAGTTCGTCATTTTTGGACTCTTTCTTGACCTTTTGGTCAAAGTTCTTCCATAAAGGTACAAAACTCTTATCCAGTATTCATAACTAACTTTTAAACTAAACTACGACCAAATATTGACTGAATGCATTTCCATACAGAAACCGAAAGTTCATCCTTTTCGAACTCGTCCACACAGGTACAAAACTCCTCTCTAGGCTTCATACGTATCTTTTGAACAAAACATCGTCAAAATTTGGACTTGGAGCACATTACTACTTATGAATTCCTGTCCAGAGTTCATAAGTAACTTTTAGACCCAACTTCGACCAAATTTGGACTGAGAGCACATTTTAACACATAGAAACCCAAAGTTCGTACTTTCCGGACTCTTTCTCGACCTTTCGTGTCAAAATTCGCACTTTCCAGACTCTTTCTCGACCTTTTGTGCCTAAGTTCGTCCACACTGGTATAAAACTCCTTTCTAGGATTCATAACTGTCTTTTGGACCCAACTTCTTCCAAATTTGGATTGGAGCACATTTGACAAGTATAAACCCAAAGTAAGTCTATAGGTTGTAATGGATCTGCAAGAGGAAATGGGGTGCTGATGGGAAGATGCAAACCTTCAAGACTAGACGGGTGGCAAAGGGTTATACCCATGTAGAGGGAGTCGACTATAAGGAGACTTTCTCGCCTGTTGTTATGCTGAAGTTTATCCGAAATTTCCTATCCATTGCCTCATATTATGACTATGAGATATGGCAAATGAATGTCAAGACTGCTTTTCTGAATGGAAATGTTAAGGAGACTATTTATATGGTACAATATGAAGGATTCATAGCCTATGGTCAAAAGAAAAAGGTTTGCAAGCTTACTCGGTCCATTTATAGATTGAAATAGGCATCTTGATCTTGGAATATATGATTTGATACTACAATCAAATCTTATGACTTTGTTCAGAATGTTGATAAGCCTTATGTATACAAGAAGATCTTAAAAGTTCATTAGTTTTCCTTGTGTTGTATGTAAACGATATCCTACTCATTAGGAATGATGTAGGTGTATTTACTACAGTTAAGAACTAGCTAGTGACCTAATTCCAAATGAAATATTTGGGAGAGGCTCAGTTTGTTCTTGGTATTCAGATCTTTCAAGATCGAAAGAACAGAATGCTAGCACTGTCTCAGGCATCGTATATTGACACGATGTTGATCAAATATTTGATACAGAACTCCAAGAGGGGACTTTTGCCTTTCAGGCATGGAGTTACATTGTCTAAGTACCAATGTCCTTGGACACCTCAAGAGGTTGAGGAAATGAGATGGATCCCCTATGCATCTATCGTGGGCAGTTGATGTATGCGATCTTATGTACTAGACTTGACATCTGCTATGTAATGGGATAGTTGGTACATATCAATCTAATCTAGGATATGATCACTGGACAGTCGTTAAGAACATCTTCAAGTATCTATGGATAACGAGGGACTACATGCTTGTGTATGGTTCTAAAGATTTGATCCTTACAGAATACACTGACTCTAATTTTTCAGACTGGCAGGGATTCTCAGAAATCCACTTCAAGATCAGTGTTCACTCTTAACGGAGAGGTTGTAGTATAGTGAACCACCAAGCAGGGGTACATCGCGGACTCTACCAAGAGGTTGAGTATGTAGCGGCGTGTGAGGCTGCTAAGGAGGCCATTTTGCTCAGAAAATTCCTCACTAATCTAGAAGTTGATCTAGACATGTCAAAACCCATCACACTTTATTGTGATAATAGTGGTGTTGTGGCTAATTCCTGTGAGTCTAGGAGTCATAAGTGCGACAAGCACATAGAGTGGAACTATCATCTCATCCAAGAGATTGTGTATCGATGGGACATGATTCTCACGAAGATAGCTTCGGAGCACAACGTTGCTAATTTGTTTACGAAGGCTCTCACAACTATAGTGTTTGAGGGTCACTTATAGAGTATGGGTCTACGGGACAGACCATGGTTGGACTAGGGCAAATGGAGGATCTACTGTGCATGTTATGCCCTAGTTTGTTGTTTTGTGTACTTGTGTAATATCATTTTGTACACCCCATTAGCTTTAGGACAAGTGGAAGATTGTTGGGGTTGATGCCCTAAATCTCGTAGGGTCATATAGTTTGTAAACCTTGTATGAACAAACTTATATGTGATTAATAATATTTTATATTTTATTCACTTTGTCTATGAAATATATGATATTTTAGTTGCATTAACCACAAACTAATAAACTAACATAAAAAATTATTGTTGTAACTTAAACATGTATGTGGAGACATACAGATGGATTATGTTTAAGTGATAACCTAAATGGTCTGTAGTAAATAGATAAGGCTGGGTACCTTATCTTGATGACACTACGAGTATGGCCCGCTTTGTAGATGTTACAAATGTTATAAAGTGCTACAAATGATCTGTGTCCTGATCATTCATGTATTAGACATGCGAGCAGGGATATTCTATACAAAGAAGTTTGTATAAGACTGGACCATGAAATGATTAGTCTCATTATATAATGTCATTCATAATAGAGACTCTCATTTCACTAGAATGACCATAGGCAACATGACCTTAATCTGGAGTGAGTTGTAAAACGATATTTTGGCCTTCATTATAGGGATCAATGGTACTTAAGAAGTTAGATGTAACTACATGAGCAAAACGGTATTTTGGCCCAACAGTACTCACGAGCAATTTGTGAAGGGTCATCGTACTGTTGATTGGTTATATCCAATAGACATATAAATATACTTGTAGTTCGAAGAGTGTAACTGTCGGTCTTTAGTGGAGTGTTCGACAGTTAACTGACGATGAATAATGTAATTAAAGAGTTTAATTAATTATTCACGTACCTTTGGAGCTTCAAGCTACAGGTCCATAAGGTCCCCTTGGTAGCTCAAAAGGATTTAGTTGAGAATAAGTTTTTGGGTTAATTTGAATTGTTCAAATTAATAAGAGGGAATTTAATTATATATGAAATAATTAAATTGATTCAATTATATATGATATAATTGACTTAATGTACTTGATACATTATAGTTTAACTGGAGAATAAATATTTGAACGTGATTCAAATATATTTTCTATGAATAAGATTCATAGATGTTAAATTTAATATAAATATGATTTATATTAAATGCCATAAAATAGAGAAAAAGAACTATAGTTTGTATTATATATGACGCAATATTAAAACTATAGGTTATAAATATAATATGATAAGTTGGTTACTATATTTTTTTATAGTATTAATTATTTTGGATAATTAATCCATTTTTCTCTCTAACAACCTTAGTAGGTGGTTAAGTGATTTTTGTGGCTATATTGGGATAAATAAAATAAGATTTTATTTTTTCCTAGAGAATCTACACGACAAAAACACAGATTTATGCGATAGATTGAGAGCCTATACGATAGAGTTATTAAACTCTTAAACTCCTTCCTAACCAAAATAGTCAGAGCTCACCACTCCTTGGTTCTCACCCTGAGAATACTAAGGAAACCAAGTGATTGTGTCCTTCCCTTTTGGTTCGAGTTCTGTTGCTATTCGAGGAGTTTGTGTTTGTTCGGAGAGATCGTGACAGTTTGAGGGTTGTACAAGAAGAAGTTTTCTCCAAACGTATAATTACTTGAACCCTTAGCATAGAACCAACGAGTGTTATGCTGGATCAATTGGGCAGACATGCAAACGGATGAAGATTTTTGTTAAACTTCGTAGCATAGCTACAATATGCCCTATGGTTTGCAACACTATAGAAGATGTTGCTCTCGGGTCTTCAATGTAACGATGGACCATAAGGGTGGCATTGCAACGCTCCAAAAGATGGATGGTTCTGTCTTCAAGCGTAAGGTTACACTGTCCATAGGGTTGCTATACTCAGTCTAAGGGCATTTATATAACTTTCTTATTTTTTTCATCGTTGATGATCCCAATCTTCTTTTCCAATTGTTTTTTCTCCAAATGAATGTTCTACCCCTTCGGAGGATTAAAACCTACAAAATTGGATAATAAATGCACAAATTTTAAGAACAAAGGTAGATTAAGCTAAGGAATATAACACTTTTATGGTGCTATTAGAAATATAGTTACTCATGGCAATACCTTGTTGTATTTAGTTTCTTTGAAAAAATGTTACTAAGTTTGGTTATTGGTTTGCTTATATTTGTCCCTTTGAAGACATTTGATAGTTTCCTTGTATTTAGTTTCTTTGTAAAAACCTTCCAACCCTATTCTTATATATAAAAGTTCTTATTAATGTTTGTATTGATATTGTGTTAAAATATGATTAGTTGATTATGAAAATCATGTGTGTAATGATAAGATTCAAAGAAAAATAAATGATCAAGACATGTACTTTTTTATTAACAATATAAAACTGTCATAAATTTTAAATTTCGTGACAGTAAAAATGTGTCGCGATAGAACATTTGTTGACATAAAACATTTGACATGGTTCAAATATTCTTAACAATAATTTGTCACGATTAAGATATTTTTGACAAGAAAAAATGTCACTGTATATTCTTTTTTCATATTTTATAATTGTAGTCAATATCCACAACAAAAAATTAGCCAGTTTCGAGTGAAATAAAGATATGATAACATGTCATAGTAAATCTGACAATGATAGTTGTTCATCGTCGGTAATTGTTCATTGTTGACAATTATTAATTGTCATTAAAAGTTCAATTATGACATTTAAGAAAAAAAACTATCGTTGATTATCATATCTATATAAGGGATACCATGACAGAAAATAACTGTCAGAATTTTAGTTGTGATAATTTTTGAATGTCATTGAATCAAAATTTTGTTATAGTGAGAAAAAAACTGATATTTTATGACCATCAATATATATATATTAAAATTAATAGTTATTTTTTAAACTCTAAATTAAGGTTTTGTTGACGGTCTTATGTCATGAACGTCAGAAAAACAAAAAATCCGTATGTTAAAAAAGGTTAAATTTGTATTAAGGGATGACTCTCTTCCTTTATGAGTTAACTAAAGTAGCCAAGAGTGAGCATGACACTCATGCTTTCTTTTGTAGCAAAACGGTTAGCAAAACAATTGAGTGTTTTTCCTTGAGTGTGGTTCTTTCCGATGATTCAGATGATTTGCATGTAGTCTATACGAGGCAAGCTAGAATGAAAGTAAGGATGACACTAAGGATTTGTCCTAGGAAAAAAAAAGAAAAAAAAAGGAAAAAAAAAAGAAAGAAAGAAAGAAAGAAAAGGTAACAAAGCCTTGCAAAAATGGTAACCTTGAGGCCTAGCAAACAAACAAGTTTGGGGGAGGGTGTATATTCATGTAGGTTTGAAGCTTTAAGCAAAACTTATTAACCATTGGGCACCATACTATGTTTAATGACTTGTAGTTAAGCTAGTGTGGCATGTTGGCTAGTTAACTAAGTGAAGTTAAGCCTTGAGGTAGTAAAACTTGGTAAGGGTCCTTTTAGATGTTTGAACAAAGTTAAGTTGTTAAAGTTTGAGATCATGTCTCCTAAAAGTTACTCACTTTGCATTTTCACTTGATAAAACATGTTCATTTATTAATCTTTACCCTTGTTTTTTTTACTCGAGGACAAGCAAGGACTTAAGTTTGGAGTGTGATAAATGTCTCAAATGCATTATTTTATTATATACTTTGGCACTTTTCCTAATGAAAATTATTATTTACATGTTTATTTACCTCTTTAATTTACCTAAATAGGATAAATTGTTAAAACATAGGTTCTTTAACCGTTTAAAGAGTATCTTTACAATTTTGAGTTGGTTTTATGATCTTTTGCTGAGGATGTTGACTATTTTATAAAATTCGACTATGATGTGCCCTATAAAAACCCTAGTTTTCCATATTTGTGATCAGGCATTCGTGGTTGCAGATTTCAAGATTCGTGTCCAGTCGTATGTTAGAAGATACATTGTTATTAAGATAGTGATAAGAATCTATCACTGATAGATAGTGCTAGAAAACTATTGCTACCTATCGGTAGTAGATAGTAATACACACTAATAATGAGTTTCCTTTAGAGATGTCTACTTTCCCCATTGGGATGAGACCTCTCGGGGACCCGCATTTAGATGGGGAATAGGAGAGGGAGTGGGGGGAAAATTTTTCTGAAAGTCAATTGGGGTCGAGGATGGGGACGAGGAATCCCCGTCCCGTTCTCCATCCTCACCCGTTAGACTTTTTTCTTATATTTATTATAATAATTTAATGTTATGATATTTATCTTTATTATATAGATATTATATTTAAGTTTCCAGATTTATTGTTTAATAGTCAAAATGATGGACATGTTTGAATTAGTGTGAAAAAAGAATATGTCTGAATTATAATAAATTTAGATTATGTAAATGAATAATTTGATAAATAATTATTTCCTTCAACTTGAAAATTTTGAGTAATTTCTCTTCGAATTTTAACTGCCCATGTGTAACAAATCATATAAAAGTTAACCATTTAATTAAAACTTTTTCATAATAATGATTTATGTTAATTGATTTTTTTTTTTTAAAAAAATCAAATTGAGGAAAATTCTTGGCAGGAAACCTGATCCCCATAAATTTCTCGTGAAAATTATCTATTTGATCCCTGTGGAAAATGTAATGGGATGGAGAATGAAATAGGGAGCGGCAAAGCCATCCCGACCTCACTCCGTCCTATGAATATCTCTAATTTTCTTAAAGCATGGCATCTTAGATTATTTTGCATGGATTAGACAAATTTTTGCTATATTTATAAATTATTTTAGATTCTACTATATTTATAATTAATTCCATTCATTTTATACACATGTAAACAATCCGAAAAACATATATATAGATTTTAAAATTAGTAATAAATCCCATCGATTGAATTTATTCTCTCATTTTAATAAGAAAAATACATTACATGCATCTTGAGTGTAACTAATCTAGTGGTCCACCCTTTACTAGTTGACAAACTCGTTTCATTAATAGATAATTTTGTATTTTTTGCTACAGCATGAATGATTAGGATTGATTAAAATTGAGGGAAAAAAAAGGTGGGTTGCCGCTGTTAAACCCCACCATTTCCAAATGGATGAGTGTATGGGATGGGAGATGTTGGAAAAACAATGTTAATGAAAGAGATTTCGAGAATAGTTATGGAGAAAAAGTTATTTGATGAAGTGATCACATCGACCATAAGTCAGACCTTAGACATAAAAACAATTCAAGGACAACTTGTTGATAAGCTTGGGCTGAATTTTGACCAAGAAACAGACGAAGGAAAGGCCCTTATGCTACATAAAAGGTTGAAGATGGAATAAAGGATCCTCGTTGTACTTCATGTTTGGAAGCAAATTGATTTAGAAATCATAGAAATTCCAAGTATTGAAGATCACAGAGGATGCAAGATCCTATTTATCTCTAGAGTTAATAGTGTACTCTTGAATGATATGTGCATACGTGAAAATTTTGAGATAAGAGTTTTACAAGAGGACGAGACGTGGAATTTATTCAAGAAAATGGTTTGTGAGATTGTTGAAACATCTGATTTAAAAAGTATAGCTGTTGAAATAGCAAGGAATGTGCACATTTGCCCATTGCTATAACAAAGATCGCCAAGGCATTGAGAAATAAACATTCATCCATTTGGAAAGATGCCTTAAACCAATTAAAAAATCCTGTAGTTGTCAATATAAGAGGCCAAATTATTGTTTTTGCTCTATAGCATGTTTCCAGAAGATATTGTAATTGATGTGAAAAAATTACATGTATATACTATTGGCATGGGTTTCTTGCATGGTGTTGACACTATGGCATAAGCAGAACATAGGATAGCAAAATTGGTGGATGATCTCATATCTTCTTCTTTACTTATAGAAGATTCAAATGATGGTTGGGGTCATGGATATGTTAAAATGCACGTCATTCGTGATGTTGCTATATTAATTGCCTCCAAAGACAATCGTATTTGTACGCTAAACTATTCCAAAGGATTGGATGAATCATGACCATAAAAAATAATGTCAGGTGATCATACAATAATGTACTTAAATATTGAAGGGTTGTGTAACACTCCCCAAAAATTAATGTTACCTAAAGTTCACTTATTGGTATTACGTGGATGATTGTTGGATGAGTGTGAGTTGTCAAATACTTTCTTTGGACAGATAAAAGAGCACAAAATTCTAGAACATTAAATTTTCCACAGAGATGACGCCATTACTTTTCCCTTTTGCAAACCTTCAAACATTGTGTTTAATTAGATGTAAATTGGGAAACATGGAAGCGATTGGAGACTGAAATAGGCTTGAAATTCTTAGTTTTCAAGGATTAAACATCATCGAGATCCCAACGACGATAAGCCAATTGACGCGACTAAAAGTATTAGATTTATCAAGATGTTTTAAACTAAAGATAATTCCACCTAATATTCTCTTGAATGTGAAAAATCTAGAAGAATTGTATTTGGAAACTTTTGATGGATGGGAACGAGAAGAATTGAAGGAAGGAAGAAGAAATGCTAGTCTTTCAGAGATTAGCCACCTTTCTCACTTATAGCATTGTGGATTCAAGATGAAAAAATTATGCCAAAACAGTTATTTTCAAGATTGTTGAATTTGGAAAAGTTTGTGTTGGGTTTTGTTTTGACTTCAGGCCTACGAAGCGAGGATTTCAGCCCAAAGAAGAGAGGTTGGTAGAATGAAAGGCTCACAGAGAGCCATGCCTCTCAGCTGCCTCAACTACACATGGATTACTCCACTATCGACGATCAATGGGAAATGTTAGAAGTCGATAAAAAATTTAGTTGGTAACAATTTTTTCTCTTTCTTTTCTCTCTAATTTCTAGAAAAACTCTCTAACCCTATCAGACTTGCTTTGTGTTCTTGCGTGAATTTATAGAGACTGAAGGATCAAATCACACATGCAAATTGAAGAAGAGAAAGAGGAAGAGAAGATGAACAAAAGCATGTACGTGGTTTGGCCTAATTCGAAGCCTAATATCTTTCTATTACAGATTTTGTTCATGTATGCGAAGAATAGATGATCTTTTATTGAAGTATTGTTCCGAGATAAGTTTTCTTTTATATGATTTGTTACAAGGGTTCTTCCATTTGAGTTACAAGAAAATGAATCTTTACATTTAAAAAACTCTATATTTATGACAAAATTTAGAGTTTCGACATTTTATGGTTGAGCAAAAAGATCCTTTCCAAAAAATTTTGGTCCAAATTAGAGTTTAAAATTGGGCAAATTGGAGAATTTGGAGAGTATATTTCCTAGTGATCACGATCATGTTAGAGAATCTCAATTCAACAAGTTGAATGTGATAAAGTTGTTAGATTGTAATAAATCTGGAAATGTCTTTTTCGACTCTACCTTGGATGATCTTTTGCATCTTGAGGAGATTAAAATTATCGATTGTGAGATGATGACAACGATCACTATAATGGAAATCGAAAGTACAGGGATCAAAACAATATTTAAACATTTCATGACTTATGTTAGAATTAAATACTACTTTGATCTATATATTTTAAACTTTGGTTCATTTTCGTCCCTATACTTTCAAATGGTTTGTATACTTTCAACTTTGGTTTGTTTTGCTCCTTGTACTTTCAAATGGTTCATTTCATACACTATTAGACATGTACCAGTATCTATCATTGATAGACAATAGCATTTTGTTACACTTAATCCATAGTTTTGTCATTTAAAACAATTAAATGACTAAATATAATGATCCTTAATTTATTAGGTAATTATTAATTTGGTTACTAAATTTTGCAATTTCTTAATTTTACTGTTATTGTTTAAGAACTTCTCAATTAATAATTATCCAATACTTTAGGAACCAAGTGGTATAATTAGTAATAATTTAAAAGCAAAATAAAAATAAAAATTTCATATTTTATTTTTCTTTTTGCTATGTTTAGTTTAAGGAAACTAAAACAATGAACGAAAAATAAACTAAAATGAGATTGAAAAAGGGCAGAGGCAAATTTGAGAGAATTTTAAAAATAATCTTTTATTGTAACATTTTAAAATAATTAGTAAAAAGGAAAAATTAAAAAAATCATATAGATGAGCCAAGTATAATGGTTATATTTCCAAAAAAAAAGTATGCTTTTTTTTTTTTTTTAATAAAATCTAAATATAAATAATAATTAAAATAATTAAATATATGGATAATTGTTTTAAATGGTAAAATTGTTGATTTATTTTTAAGTATAGCAAAATGTCACCATCCATTAGTGATAGACTGTGATAGACATCTATCACTAACACCGATAGATGTCTATTATGGTCCATCATGGTCTATGACTTATAGATAATGACATTTGATTATATTTGTAAATAAATTGACTCTTTTTTTTTTCTTTTATCTAAAAACATGCTAAAAATATTCATACATAATAGCAAAATATCACAGTCTACTTGTGACAAACACAATAGATAGCGATAGATCACTACTATCTGTGTCACTACTATCTGTGTCTATCTATATCATGATAAACACAAATAGTAGTCTATTATTGTCCATCGCGGTCTATCACAAGTAGACTGTGATATTTTGCTATTAAAATATTTTGATTCATTTTTTTATATTTGAAAACAATCTGAAAAGAAATATATACTAATTTTGTAAATAATAAATGTCATTTGATAATTTTTAAGCAATATGGTTTTACTAACATTTTAAAGCAATATTAGGTTTATTAATTTTGAAACAAAAAAGTTAGGACAAATATCAATTTAAATCTTAAACTAACAATTGTATCAATTTAACCTTAAATTTTTGGGGTTGTATCAATCTAAATCCCGAACTTGTAGAGTTGTATCAATTTAGATCTCAAACTAATAATTGTATCAATTTAAACTTAGGATTTTCACTAGTGTATCAATTTGAACTTTTAACTTTCATAAGTTTATCTAATAAAACATAATACAGGGTTTAAGTCGATATAATTATGAAAATTTAAGTTTAAATTGATACACTTATAGAAGTTTAAGGTTTAAATTGGTACAATTATTTGTTTGAAATTTAAATTGATAGAACGCCAAAAGTTCAATGATGAAATTGATAAAATTAAGTATAAATTGATATAATCCGAAGGTTCAAGATTTAAACCAATACAATTATTAGTTTAAGTTTTAAATTAATACTTGAAGGATATAATTGATATTTGTCCAAAAAGGTTAATACATGTTACTGCGTTTTACTTAAAGGAAAATAACATGAATTAAAATAGGTAATTTTCGTTTGAAAGTTAAATACTCAATTAATTTAAAATATGAATTGTCAAAAAAACTGATTAAAATATGTAAATTAAAATTTTTAACTAGTCAAGCACTTATAATTAGGTCGCTAAAATTAAAATAAAATATTAAGCTTAGGCTTTTGAGAGATTATACTACATTGACATGCATAACTATATGTAATAATTTTATTTATCATGGAATCATTTTTTGTTTGTAGGTTGTAGGTTAAGTTAAATTTTTATCTCAACTAATTCTTCTATTGTGATAATGTATAAAGATGATAATGATAATTATTTACAACTATATTAATAAGTATATGAATGACAGGTATCACTTCCTAATTTAAAGAAATTGAAAATTGGGAAGGCTCACAAATTGAAGATGATATTCCATAGTATATTCCTTCCTAATTCCTTCTCCAAGCTCGAAAATGTACATATTGGTAAATGTAAAAACCTTGAAAAAGTTTTTCCTTCCAATACAATGAGTAGACTTATATGTCTTAAATCTTTAAGGATTGAGAGTTGTAATTTATTGGAAGGAGTATTTGAAGTGCAAGAGCCAAATGTTCGCAACAAGAGAATTGATTTGCTCTCGAGTTTGATGTGCCTGGAATTATTTTAATTGCCAAACCTCCAATATATATGAGAGAAGGATCCTTGCGAACTATTGAATGTTAAAGCATTAAAAATTGCTATTCGTCGATGTCCAAAACTCAAAAGAGAATATCTAGTTTTTCATCAACTAAAAAAGTTGGAAATAGATTTAAGTAAACTGAAAAAGATTCTAAGGGAAGAAAAGTCAAGACAGATATTGGAACTTGATCAATCGGAGACTTCAAAGGTAAATCTTCTAACATCATACATTTGGTAATTATTTTGAGAAATATATTATTGGCTTCGATATGTCAAAAGAGGATTGTAAAAATTTGGCTTCCTAAATCTTCTAAATGAGTTGTGGTGTTAAAACAAAAATTCTCTTGGATAGAAATAGGAACCTTCTCACTCTCGTGTTTATTAAGTTTTGAGTTTTGGGTAATTACAATAAATAATATTTTTAGAGATAATATCTAAGTGTATAACAACATTTTAAAAAAAATTGTAAATATAGCAAAGTCTATCGGTTCTATCGATGATAGATTTTTAGCAGCAATATGGTTTATCACTAATAGACTCCTAGCAATGATATAGTCTATCACTGATAGACTATTTAAATTTTGTCATATCTATAATTTTTTTTATATTATGCTACAACTATTAAATACTTTGGGTCTGTTTCCCTTATTTACCGCTGTCTCGTATTTTTGCTTTCAAATTAACAAAAATTATGTCTGATAATTTTATTTATTTGTAAAAATGTCTACAGGCCGAGATTATACAATTCTGAAATGGTCCAAAATTATTTTTCAGACTTAAATGCTTGAGGCTATATGGTTCTTTTGACTATCGTCTGACGTATTTGCCAATAAAAATTGTGCAGATACTACCCAGTCTTCGAGAGTTTGAAGTAAGAAAAACAATGTTCGAAGAAGTGGATAATGTTGAATAATGGCAACATGAAAAACGATATTAGCTTTCAATTTTGAGTTTATATGAACTACCCAAGCTTAGACATCTGTGGAATGGAGACATACAAAAGAATAATTCCTTAATAATTAAGAATTTGATGCAATTAAATGTATCAAGTTGTGGCATATTACATCTTTTAGTTCCATCATCAATGTCGTTTAGGAACTTGAGATGGTTAACGGTGGCAAAATGTCATAAGTTGACCTATTTGCTAAGTCCATCAGTTGCTAGAAGCATGATGCAACTTATCGATTTGGATTTAGATGATTGCAAAAAGATGACTACTGTGGTTGCCAAAGGAGTGGAAGAAGAAAATGATGAAATTCTATTCAATATATTAGATTCTGTCGTTCTTAAAGATTTGTCCAAACTGACAAGTTTTCATTCTGAAAAATGTACCATCAAGATTCCATCCTTAGACAATATAGTTCTTAAAAATTGTCCCGACACGAGGGATTTCTCTCGTGGAATTGTAAGCACACCACGTTTGTCAATGGAACAAATTAGATTCTTTGATCTCGCAACCTTTAACTTTTATTGAATCCTTAAAGATTCAAAACACATCATTGTCAAAGATATCAATGTCACTATTCAACAAGTTTGGGAAAACCATTACGATACCAACCTCCCATATTTGTATCAAGAAGAGGTTAGTACATATTTCAAAGGACTAATAAAAGTAGTCAAATTTTAAGGTTTATTGCTGAACTAATATATATGTATATGCAATTTGTTGGGTGAGGTTCCTTATGAACTTATTTATGTAGAATTTGGAGGAAAACCAACCTGATCCTTCTTCTTATGTTGAGGAATGAGACTCATGATGATATCCCATTACTTTATGAGATTCCATCATCCTTAATAAGGTCAGTCACTTGAACCCTTATTGTTTTGACTTTGAGAATGGTATCATGTATAAAATTTATATTACAATAAAAATTTGACAACTTAGATATAACTCTTAGACATTATATTTAATTTGTCTTCGCCCAAAACTTTAAGCTTTTGAGTCAATTGGTCATTTAAGATGATGTCAGAGCATGTTAGTTTAGAATATCCTGTATTCAGGCCCCTGCAACATTGTTTCCTCCCATTTTAATATTAGAAAAATTGCATTGAGAAACTAAAGTCATGACTTCAACTTTTTTGTAATTGCAGGTGTGGTAATCATATAACACTCACATAGCAATCATATAGAAATTAGATAGCAATCGCATAACAACCACATAGAAATCATATAGTAATCAAAATTTCAGGCGAAAGTTTTTTGACATGTTTGCAAAACAACAAAACCTAGAAATACATGCCCAATTTTCCTTTTTTTTTTTTTTTAATGTTAAAGTCTCAATTGCCCCTTAATATTATTTCCACTTGTTTGGCTCTAATTTATATTTCAAGCCCAAGAGTGAAGGGGAGTGTTAGATAGCATATAATTATATCCACCTGTATGAGAGTAAGTGGTCTAGGGAGGTTATGTGTTAGGGTCTTTTTTATATTTCAAGCTCTTCTTCATATTTCAAGTTCACAAGTGAGGGGGAGTATTAGACATTATATTAAATTTGCCTTCACCTGCTAGCTTATGTTTTTTTTTTTATTTAAGATGGTATCTTGGTTCAGGAAGTCTTTGTGTTGAAACTCTTGCATTGTATTTCCTCCTCAATTAATATTCATTTTCACTTGTTGGTCTTTTTCATATTTCAAGCCTACAAGTAAGGGCAGTGTTAGATGATATATAATTAAATATATCTTCACTCACTAACTCAAACTTGTTAACCGTACTAATATTTCAATTACTTCTTACATTTCTCCAACTCTTATTCACTTTTGATTGAATGAAGCGCAGGACTTGAGGTATAGTGAGGATGCTATGGTTGTAGTATATTTGGTATATTTGGTGTATATCCTCCAACCTCCGAAATTTCGTTCCAGCAAGTTCTTCCCATTAAACTCTAATTAATTAGGAATGATTTTCTATCCATTATGTCCATACTAAATTAGGAATCTATAACCTTAATTAAGTAGATTATGTAATAGAACTTAAACTAATAAAATAACCAAATGTAATAAAATACTAACCCCCATATAAATAGCACATACTTTAGTTAACCGTACTAATATATGTATATGATTGATGTGATTTCTTACGAGTTTATTTATGTAGAATTTGGTGGAAAACAATTTGATCATTCTTCTTCAAAAAGACTTCAAGATCAACAAAATATGAAATGAAAACAACCTATTAATAGTTAATAGAACCACTTTTGACGAAAAATAGTTGACCAAAAGAATGTCATTTAAAAAAAGGAATTGGGATGGGTATCAAATTAAATAGAGTGTAGCAATCATATCTTCCATTTTTAAAATTTGGAGAAACGGATTTCCAAAACAATACCAAATCACTTGAACTATACATATTATTCACAAAAAGGGAATTAAAATTTGAAAGTACCTCAAACAGAGGCTAATGCAATGCAATTGTCCTGTATGTTGTTGCTTTGCTAATTTGATCGAATTTCCATTTAATGAATTTCAGTCTTCCAAATAACTGTGTCAGTATGAATATAGTTCAATTGACATAGTGTTTGTACTATCAACTTCGAGATCAAAGTTTCGATTCCTCTACCCTACATTTTAATTATAATATCTTTAAAAAAAATAAGTCCAATTTGGGTATGGATCCCAATTTTAGTCCAATATCATTTTTAAGATCACAGTATAAGTAAATGAATTTGGATGTGCATATGATTGATTTGGAGCATAATGGAACTTGTCTTCATCTATTGGATATTTGAAAGAGAAAGAAAGAAAGAATGCTTTGTCTTCAGTTTTATTTTTTAGTTTGTGAGTTTTGCTATGTGGTTTTATTTAATGTTAGTATTTTGTTATTTCTATTTGATTGTCATGGAATTGTTATCTAATTGCTATCTTATTGATATCTGAGTTCTATTTGATTACCATCATTTGTATTATAGGCTTATGTATCAGTGTAATATCTTATTTTAGTTTTTATATTTTTGCAATATTTTGTAGTTATGATTAAATTTTCAATAATTTAAGCATAGAGATTCAAATATGGCTATATGATTGACAAGACTTCTATTTGATTGCCAGGTGATTATT
Source organism: Benincasa hispida (assembly GCF_027475165.1). Classification (NCBI taxonomy): domain Eukaryota; kingdom Viridiplantae; phylum Streptophyta; class Magnoliopsida; order Cucurbitales; family Cucurbitaceae; genus Benincasa; species Benincasa hispida. The sequence goes on from NC_143483.1 coordinate 25,224,013, forward strand.
ATCTGACATCTATCTGATTGTCATGTGATTTTTATTTGATTTTATCTTATTGACATGTGATTTTCATTGGATATTAACAACTTTGTGATTTCTAATTTATTGTCATGCAATTGTTATTTAATTGTTGTCTAATTTATTGTCATGGTTGGTAAAGTTGGTAGCTTTGTACCTTTTAATTCTATAGTTGGTATTGTGATTTCCCCTCGTAAACTACTTAGAATCAATGTGATAGATTGCTAAGGGATTGTTTGGGGTGTTGAGTTGAGATAGGATGTCTGGAGTTCATATGTCTGTGGAGTTTATATGTTTGTAAAGTTCAATGTCTGTGTTTGGAATACAAAGTTATTTTATCTGAGTTCGGTCTGAATTCATATGTCTGTGTTTGGGGTGTATAGTTGAGTTCATATGTCTGGGTATCTGATGCAGTTTTTTGAACTCTAAATAATATGCTTTTGTGATTACTATTTTTGTTTTGAAATTTTTTTATTAATTAATTCTACCCATCTTTGTTTGAATAAAATATGGATTACAATTTTTTTCTTTTAATTTTTAAAACTTTTCTTTCTTTGTTTCTTTCTTGGGCAATGAACAACAATTAACTTATTACATTCTTGTAGAAATATGATTAAATAAAATTAGAAACTAAAGAGAAATCAAAACTATTGATTCTAGCTATTTTTTCTCCATGAATTTCATTATCATCTTCTTTTTTTCTTCTTCTTCTTATTGTTGATCTATATTTTTACTATGTCATGATTTTTTTTAATTAAATCTCCCTCATCATCGTAACAGCCAATGGAATGTTACCACATTTCATCTAATAGTTTCACTTTCATTTCCTCTAAACTTGGAGAATCATTTGAGAACAAATCTCTATTTTTCACTTATTCTTGGTGGAAACTGTTCCATGATTTTTTTTTTCATTTTATGGTTTTTTTTATATATATTACATATACTTTTCATCTAAATATTCTTAACACTCATTTGATATGTGAATTCATTGCATATAAATATTGCACATAATGTAGACAAAATAATATTTTTTCTTATATATAATCAACAACCATACAACATACTTTAACAGTCATTAGTCTTATAGTAGTCAAATGTGGTTGTTGAAGTTGATTATCGAAGATGATTTTTGCTGGAGTTTGTAGTCATATGTGGTTGTCGAAGCCTAAAGTTGGTCACATGAAGGTGTATTATAGTTGATTGTCGAAGTTTGTCATGGGAGGTGGTTTTTGAATCCCGGAGTTGGTCGGGCGAAAGTAGTCATCGAAGTTGATCATTGAAGATGATTTTTACTAGAGTTTGTAATGGAGATGACTATCGAGCTCAAAGTTAATTGCATGAAGGTGGTATTAGAGCTGGTTGTCAGAATTTTTTGTCAAAGGTGGTTATTGAAGCCTCGAGTTGGTTGTCAGAGTTGCTTGCTCAAAGGTGATCATCGAAGGTGATTTTAATCAGAGTTTATAGTCAGAGGTGGTTGTCGGAGCCTCCAATGACCAACTCCGTCAACCACCTCGTCAGAGTATGTAGCGTGAAGGTGAGTTGGAGTTGAGTCACCGGAGGTGGTTGTCAAAGTCTGGATTTCGTTATTGGAATTGTCGTTAGAAGTGGTTGTCGGAGCCTAGAGTTGGTCGACGGAGTTGTCATCGAAGGTGGTTGTGGGAGCCTGAAGTTGGTCATCGGAGTTGTCATGTGAGGTGGTTGTCGGAGGCTAAAATTAGTTCTCGGAGCGTGATACAATCGATGGGTGGAGCCATTGAAAACATGAGAAGATGGGAGATTGAAAAATCGTCATTGCCCTAGATTTCCCAAAGAGTATAGTATAATATTCCAAATGAAATAAACTTTACACCAAAATGAAAAAAAATCCAAGCAAAGTGAGCTTACATATTTGTTATATATTTGATATCTTCTCGCGAACTTGTTCTCAATGCGTCAAGATAGTACACCACGTCATCAGTCACATTAATAACAATTAATGACCAATGATCACTAAATAAAAGACACAACTAATTAGTATGGAACATGAAGGTAGCTCATTACATTAACATTTTTTGGGTTAAAAGCACATAATAATTTTTACTCCATTGTAGATCAAATATGCAAAATTTTCAACATAATTTTCTCATATTCCATTATTTGGTATACAAGTTCAATGATTCCAACATAATTCCACATTGAAAAAAAAATAGAAAAAAAAGAAGTGATTTTTCTTTCAAGTCACCCAAGAAGTAAGGTAAAACATGAGTATAATGAGCAATAAATAATTATACTTACCCACGATTATAAAAGCAATAACTAATTGATCGTATTCGGAAGTTATTAATCTAGTACAAAAGTTCCGAGCTCTAACATCTCGAGTATTTTGGCCCGCGTATATAAGAGATGGATCTACAAAAATTTACTTCGACCCTTTATTTGAATCAACAATGAACGAGTGTAGGTACCTACAACAATAGATCGAACACATTAATTTACTACCAATTAATGAAGGGATAATATATCATAAACAAATAATATTTACTTACGCGATATAATCCACCATTGTTAAAGTCTTCACTTTTTGCATGCTACAAAATTCGATTACATTTTCTCGCACAACATAACTCTTTTGACCAAAACCAAAGAGCTAAACAAGTAGAGGAAGGAAATACTAGTCCCATCAACCATTACCTTTTCTACGTACCTAAGAATAGACTTCAAGGATATTGATAAATTTGATGGTGCATTAGTAACTTCACTCTCTTTCGGCATCGTCCTTGAAGCTTTTTCCTAACACAATTAAGATAGAACATGAGTAAAATGTTCATTTCTAAATAAGATAGAAGAACATGGGACTTACACAATTCATCTTCAAGATCGGTGGTATACTAATAGCGATTACTTCCTTCTCCTTTCCTGCATTCTCTGAAACTTTCTCCTAAAACCACTAAGTTATAACTTTATAAGTAATTAAAAGTAAATTTACCTCATAAATAAGATGTAGAACAATGGGAATAGTGCAATTCTTATTTATCTTATACTATAGTGGTTGTACACTAATAACTTCCTTCTCCTTTACCATCTTAGTTGAAACTTTCTTCCCTTCCCCACGTGTGGTTGATGCACTAACAACTTCCTTCTCCATTTCATAACTAATATTAATACCATACGGTCCTCGCGTGTCCATAAATATAAAAGTACAAACAAGTTAAAAATTATCATAACTAATAGTTGTAAACTTAATGGATAGATTAAATAAGATAGAACATAAGACTAACTGTGACCCCAACATTTGATTTTTGCTTCTTTAGGATTTTATTCTTGGAGCAACTACCATGCTCAGATGTTGGCCTGTTTTGAATTCTATCTTCCAATTCCTTAATGTGCTTACGAAGTACTTCATTTTCATCAATAATTTTTTTTTTTGTTTGTGTCTTCTTTTTTCGCTGTATGGAAGTAAATGGTATGTGTAATGAAACCACCCACCCCACGTAAGCGTCCACCATATTCTGGAGTACCCATTGCTTGAGTCAAAACATCATTAAGTGAATAATTTTTTTTGGAAAGTAGATCTCCATACTTTATGATCTCATCCTAAATGGAAATTATATATATTCAATAACACATAAAATATTATAATGATTTCATTCAAATGTAACATTGATAATCTGACTATTCGGCTGGCAACTTGTTGAACATCCCCATTGTCATATTCTCCCTTTTTGTTTGTCTGAACTTTTTTCCACATATTAGCTCGTCCAAAATCACATTCGCTAGAGGAAGGTACTTTTTTCTACATAATAAACATATTGTTAAATATAAGAATATTTGTAAAATAGTTAAATTTAAGAATATTCTTACCATTTCCTCGGCAAGATTCACATAATCTCTTCTGGACATCCGCTGATTATACTTGTTCTTCTTTCTTCGTACTTGTTATTGATTTTTCACTTTCTATAAAAATTTAATAGTTCAAAATAAAAATGACAATAAAGTGGGAAATATTTGTTCTTAGTGAAAAGTTGAATACCTCGAACTCCGGAGATAATTTCAATTCGACAAACTCTTGCCAATGATGTGTTTCAATTATGTGGGAGTATATCGAAGGTGGGTGTAACAAAAGTTGGGGTTCATCCTTAAAAGGGATGATATATTGCGTGGTTAACAAACTCCTGAATTGACGAAATGCAACGCCTATAGTTTTGAGCATGACCTTCTTATATCTACCCTTAATTATGAAAGCAACCTATACATTTAAAAAACTTCATTATTACTTTTCAAGTAAAATATTAATACAATTCATCAACAAAGAAAAATATACATACCTCAACAATATTATAATTTTTTTCCTTTAAGTTAGTTGATACATACTTCGAAGATGTATATGGGATATGATGATGAACAGTAGATCCAGTGAAAGATTTTAATTTATATCCATTGTCTCCAATCAGTACTTCATCATCATTAAATTCAACCAACTTTTTCTCTTCTATATTCCTAATTTTTGTTACCTTCTGCATAACAGTCGGTCCTCGTGTTCGCTTTTTCTTGTTGTTTGGTATTTCATCTTGCTTGAGTTTCATATTTTCTTTGACATTTTCAAACATTCTTTGACATCATCCAAACAAAGTTCCATGTTCTCATCACTTCCTAGCTTCATGGTGTAAGAATTAGCCTGGAAAATAGAATAAAGTTTAGTTAGGTGTCAGATACAACAAAATTATAAAATTTAGTAAGTGAAAATCCACCCATACATTTACTCTTTAGAATCCATGTGACCATCACAATAAACTCGTACATATGTCGAAATTTTCTCCTTCAAATCAATTCTAGATTCAATATCTAACATAGCTTTAGGCATTCATTGACAATGTGGAGCAATATCTCTAAGTTCATGATCATTTTATTGATCCTCAAAATTGCTTTGTGGTGGAGTAAGAACAATAGACCATCGACCATCACTTGGATCCTCAACATAAAACACTTGTCTTTCCTGGGATGCTAGTATGAAAGAATCATTCTTGTAGTCTATTTTAAGTCAAACACAAAACAAGCTCATCAGTTTTAATGCCACCACTGTTATCAACCAAATCACATTTATAAATGGCAATCTTAAATGTATTATAATTTAGTTCCTCTTGTATCACCCCATAAAACGACATGTCTCCAATTATAGGATTTTTATCTCTTGAGCTAGATATTTGCATTATTTTTGCAATTAAACTAACCCCACTATTTTCTACACTTTTATTTTTGTCATACGACTTTGTGTGATAGTGACATCCATCAATAACATAGCTTTTGTATGTAATCACAATTGGATGGAGACCACGGACAATCCACCTCAAGTTATCTGAAACCTCCACATTTCCATTTCAAGTTCATTTCCAACCTAAGAGTCAAAAGGTTACATAATTAAAATATAAGTGACAAAATGTTATGTTAAATGATATATTTATGTTTTACCTTTTCTCGTAACTAAGATATGAAATTCGATTATGTTCATCTTGAATCCGTTTCTGGTTTTTTGATCTACTTGAGAGTTGTAATTCTAATGTGATCATATGTTTCATTACGAAGAAACAGAAAAATGTTCAAATATAATTATTTTCAAATTCATGTATTTAATGAAATAAATGGATCTAAGTCACAATAACTTACTCTATATATGGTTGCATAAATTGTATTCTCCAAGACATATCGATGAGCTTGGTATAAGAGTTCTCATTCAGGTATGTAAGGAACTCCACTTGACAATGGTTTACCAATTTCTGAATTGCCTGAATTGTCTCTTAACTTTTGACACCCAAGTCCAATAGAATCTACTCCACATAAAAAATCTAAACAAAATTCAATAGCTTCTTCTAATATATAACTTTCAACAATACAACCTTCTAGACGATGCCTATTCCTCACATAGTTTTTAATCACTTTCACAAAACTTTCGAAGGTATACATCCATTGCAAATATATAGGTGCAAGAAATTTGATTTCTTTAACAATGTGTACTGTGAGATGCACCATTATTATGAACAATGAGGAAGGAAAATACTTCTCTAATAAACATAATGTAGTAACAATGTCTTCTTGCAACTTCTTTAATTGTATAACATCTAGGGCTTTGTTACATATAGAATTGAAAAAAAAATATACATATGAGTTATAGCATATCGAACATGTTTTGGTAGCATAGACCTAATGGTAATGGGAAGCAATTGTTGTAAGAGCCATGACAATCATGAGATTTTAGACCACTGAGTTTTAAATCTTCCATTGACACAAGATTTCTAACATTTGAAGAGTAACCCTGGAGAACCTTAATTTCTGATAATGTCTTCAAACCAAGCAGGGGGAAGGAAGATTTTTTTTTTATCTCCATTAATAGGTGTAAGCTCTAGTCGAATTTTTAAATCAGCTAAATCATGCCTAGCATTCAATCCGTTTTTTGTTTTTCCTGGAATATTAGGAAGTGTAATTATAATATTCATGCAAACATTTTCTCGATATGCATCACATCTAAGCAATGTTCAACATGGAGATAATTCCAATGAGGGAGTTCGAAAAAAGCAGACAACCTATTCAAACAACCTTTAGTACTTCCTTTTGTGATTTTTCTTTTGTTCATTCTTTTTCCTCTTTGGAAATCAAGATCTTTAGTTTTTTCAAATATAATCTACCTGGACAAATGTTTTAGAAAACTTCCAAGTTTTGTCTGACTATCAAATGATTTCTTTTGACGTCAAAAAGGATGAGTTTGTGTTAGAAATTTTCGACGGCCAAGGTATGCCATTTTTCTCCATGTTTCAATCCTAATGAAGATGTTATATCTCCATAAATTGGGCATGCCTTGTAACCTTTGACACTACATCCACTAAGGTTTCCATATGCTGGAAAATCACTGATCGTCCACAATAGAACCATTCTTAAGTTGAAGAGTTCCTCTTGATAAGCATCATAACATTGCACACCACTTTCCTACAGAAGTTTTAAGTCATCAATCAATGGTTCTAAGTATATCTCAATGTCATCCCTTGGTTATTATGGACTTGAAATCAATATTGATAACATCATAAACTTTCCTTTCATTCACAACCATGGGGGAAGATTATAAATGATCATCACAACTGGCCAACAACTATACTTAGAGCTCATATCATTACGAAAATTTATTCCATCTGTTGATAATTCTTAACGAAGATTCCTAGGTTCAAAACTAAAGTCCAGCCACATGGTGTCAACTAACTTCCAAATTAGGGAGTCTGCAAGGTGACGTAATTTATCATCTATTTCTCTCTCATTAGCATGTCAAGTCAGGTTTTTAGCACATTCAATACTTCTAAACATCCTTTGAAAACTGGTATAGGTGGAAAATACCACATTATTTTGGCAGGAATTTTCTTCTTCTTATTTGCATCTTGACCATATTTCCACCTTGATTCACCGCATTCAGGACACACAATTGCATTGATATAATCCTTTCGATACAAGCAACAATCATTACGACATGCATGAATCTTTTCATATTTCATTCCTAGTGCACCTTATGTTTTCTTTGCTTCATGCATTGATGTAGGGAGGTCATTAGTAGAAGGTAAGATATCCTTTAATGCTTTTAGTAATTTTAAGAAACTAATCTCACTCCATCCATGTCTAACTTTAAAGTTATACAACTTCACTAATCTAGAGAACTTGGTGAATTTTTTGTATCCTTCATACAATGGTTTCTCAGCATCATTAAACAACTTCTCGAATCCATTCAAATCTTTTGAATATTTTTCTTAAGAAATTTCAAACATTTATTTTACATTTCCAACATCATTCTCTTGATACCTACACTAACAGGATTTTCCATGCAAGCATGAACTAGAAAGTTCTTCACCATGCCAAAATCAAATCTTATGGCTTTCATCAATGCCATTAAAATATAAATAATCTCTAATATCATTGTTATTATGTCTTTGACAATCTCCATATTTTAAACAAGGACAACGTGTAGAAGTACTATTTGAATTCGAAATCCAAATCTGAAGTTTTCTGCACCCAACTCAAACTCTTTAGATAATCTACTCTTTGTCATCCATATGACTTATCCATACATATAATAAGTTAATCTTGGAACTACCATTTTTTTTTATTATTATTTTTTTTACATTATTCCAAATTAGATATCTCATACAACTTATAAAATTTGTATGAAATTGATATTTATAGAGAACTTAAGAACTTGAACCCTTAAAAACATCAAATGTGTGCTAATGTTGTAATAAATAGATAGAGTTTACTAAATTCAAAATCTTATGAATTAAATGGTGTAAGAAGTAATTACAACCACTTTGGTATTATGTTAAAGTAGAGACTGGTGGTTTCAAATGGGATCAAATGCTTTCAAATTCTAAATGTGTCCATTATCAACCAAACAGTATTCACAATAATAAGAATAGAAAAAAAAGATTTACAATGAAATAAAATTCTAATTCTAATAAACAATATTCAAATTCTAACTGTGCCCATTATCAACAAAAACTCTAAATGTTTTCAAATCCTAAGTGCACGGTCAATACTATAAAAGAGAGAACAAGATCTTAATATCACAATGAGATGAAAATTCATAAAATAAAATTGAAAATGTGGAAGAATTAAGGTTCTCATGATGCTAGATTAAACTTTTTACCAAATTTGACACTGAAATAAACTAAATCCACACAGACAAAAAGGATTAAGCCATAGTTCCCAAAAAATTAAAGCTAATAACAAGTACCCAAAATTCAAAATGAAAATTTTCATTAACATAATCCAATCGCAAAGGAATATAAGAAATTAAAAGGGTGAATAAAACTTACAAACCAGAAAATGTAATTGCAATGTCGACAGAAAGAATGCAGCAACGATTAGCACAATAAATGTCGAACATAATCACAAGGGACAATGATTAGCACAAACCAGAAAACATCGAACAAATGGAAAATGGATGTCGAACGGATGAAATGTTGAATGGACAAAATAATGCTTAAAGGTTGAACGGACGAAAAATGCTTGAAGGTCGAACGGACGGAAAATGCTTGAAGGACAAACAGATGGAAAATGCTTGAAGGTTGAATGGATGGACGGAGCTTGAAGGTCGAATAGACGGATGGAAAATGGTTGAAGGTCGAACGGTCGGAAGGAGCTTGAAGCTTGAACGGACGGACGAAGCTTGAAGATTGACGGAAATACCGCAGCGGTAGCATGCAAGAGAATGAATGGATAGGAAACGAAAATTTAGGGCATTTAACCGTTTTACTTCTTTAAAATAATAAGTTAAATATTCTTGATATTTTATTCGTGTCAAGTAAGAGCTTATTATACTTGACACGAAAAACGTGTCAAGTAATGGTTCGTATGAAAACGTCCAAAACATTTCGTCAATATCTGCTTTTATAACTCTTTTACTTGACATTTTCTTTTCTAAAAGGTCATTACTTGACGTTTTTTTTCCAAAGAAATGTCAAGTAATTAAAAACTATAAGTGTCAAATAATGTAGATTTGTAGTAGTGAGTATCAATAAAAAAGTTATGTTCATTCTCAACTTTAGGCTTATGTAGTGAAGATTTCCTTGTTTGCATTCTATTCTCAACAACCTAAAAAAAATACAGAATGAAATAGAAAGAAGTATAAAATTGTAAATTAGATAGCAATCGACAACAATAATGTGATAATCAGATAGTAGTCATGTGACAATGGATAGCAACCAATGACAATCATATAACAATTACATGATCGAAAGTCAGAAGTCAAAAGTGAATAATGATACAAACAACTATTACTAAAATAAAAGGTAATCATATGACAATTAGAAGACAGTCAAATGACAATATTAGAAACTACTAACTATGTGATAAAAATAAAAAGTAATCAGATGACAATGAAAAGATAATCAAGTGGCAGTGAGATGATAATATCAAAAACTACTAGTTATGCGACAATAACAAGTTAATTAGATGTCAACCGGAAACTAATTGACATAAAATAGAAGATAATCACATTAGAAACAAAAGATAATCATATAGCAATTAGAAACTAATAACAACTATGTGACAAAAATAAAGAAAATCAGAAGTCAATATTCGAAATTATTGATTAGTTCAACTTTTGTCTACCATTTAAACAAAAAATTGTGCAGCTCTCAACAAAGATGTTTACAGGACCAGAGGCCAAAATAAGAAGACGCCATCTCTCAAACAGTCGTAGCCTTTCATAGCGATCTGCCAGCAACATATTGAATTTCTGGGAAAATTTGAAACTAATCTCCAACTTCAACGTGTACAACCCATTTTCTTCTCTAAAGCAAAGGTTTTTTCCCCTCATTTCTTAGGTAAATCTCAGCCTGCAGTTGGCCGACGATTAAGATAATATAGGAATTAAAGGAGCACAAACTTATTCAAAAGTAACAGACCCTAAAGTTTCGTGAAGATGAAGAAGTGGGTGCCAATTGATTCAAAACGTTGGGCATTTTCGTCCTTTCCTTTTCAATCCATTAGTGAAACACAGAGCTGGGCTTAAGTATTTAGACATTTCTGCAAAATCATTACACATGGCATATGGACCTAATTTTAAAATTCATTTTTGACAAAGCTGCAACTGCCCTTTTTAAGAAGGTAGGATATAAAACATTATTTTTATCGATAATGTTTTGCTTATACTAATTGGTGCAGTCTTTGTGTGAACAACAATGATGTCATTGTTGGGAAGTAGGACTACAGATGTAAGAGTTTCAAACTCCACTCCTTGTTTGGCCCAAGAAGTTGGTGGATCCTACTACTAAAAAACATCAATTTTATATCTTATCAACTACTAACACTGTGAGTCCAAAGAGTTCATAACTCCTAGATTTCATAAGTTCTTACTCCTCACTATTCTACTACTTTCCCTAAGGAGGTTGGTTCAAGGACTGAGATTGGATGGGTTAGTCATCTTAAGCCTAACCCTTGTTTGGGGCAAGGATCTAAGAAGCCTCGCTTCCTAGATATTTTCCTTGTATAAATTTTGAAAAGAAAACTATTTTGCAAAGTTTAAAACCATAAGAAACTTCCCTTATACGATGATAACTAAACAAGTAAATTTAATTTAACATTTTTATTTTTTTTATTTGTTGGTCAATTTAACTAGCTCGAAGATTTAGAATTATTTTTTAAATGTAAAGGATTAAAATGTTGGTAATAACTTAGCGACAAATAAAAATTAAAACTTTTTCTTTTTTTTTATTCCTCAAATAACAAGTTTGAATTAATATAAAATATAACCATGGATTAAATACAATAACTATTTTACAAACATAAGATTTATAAATCTACACTTCATTCTCAAGCTAAGTCTGCACTCCAAACACAGGTTTCTTAAACCCACACTTTAAATATTTGTACTCTAAATACAGTTTTTTAAACCCGAGCTCACTGGAGGAAACAAGGTCTATGATAGATTTCAAAAAACGTTTTTAAAAAGTTTTATACCCAAAATATATACTTGTGAATTATCTATTATTGCATTTATTTGTAACTACAAATATTGTTTTTATGAAAGCATTTTAAACATTCAAATGTTTAAATTATCTTTTCATAGCGTTTATAAGCTTTTTATAGCTTTAATGAATACCTATAATTGCATGCTTTATAGCTTCTCGAATAGTGCATATTGTTATTAATATTCCTTGATACATATTAAAAGTAAAATAAAAAATATTTATAATCCACATAATCAAAGTGTGTATATATCTAAATAAGCAGTCGTACGAGATTCGTATTACCCAACAAAAAGAAAAAGAAATATAGTAATGAGTTGAAACATTTGAAGATGAAACAAAACTCCACAAGTTACATAATATATTCCTAAAAATCATTTCAAATAACTCCAACTTAGTTATGTTTGTAGTCTAAACATTGTGTGTATTATAAATAGTCTTTCATCAAACACAAAAAGTCATTAAATAATAAAAGTTAAATAAAACTACTGCAATAAAAAAATAAAATAATAAATAGATAATACGTAATATTAAAACTTTGTAAGTAGATCAACTACAAAAAAAATGGGATTTCGTGACATTTATAAACTATCTCAAATAAATTTCGTGACATTTCTTTTGTGTCGTTATTGTTAGGTTTTATGTCCTAAAACTCGTGGTATGTAAACAATAGAACTTATTCTGGAAATTCAATGAAGGTGTTATTGAATAAATCTATTACTTTAATAGAAATCCAATAAACCTAAAAGTCCCTTGACTATTGGATGAGTACTTGAACTTATGTGGAGACATAAAGGTGGATCAGGTTCGAGTAAATAGTCAAAATGATCTATAGTATATGGATAAGGTTGAGTACCTTATTATGGTAACACTAGTGAATGCGGTCTATTTTGTAGTTGTTACAAGGAGTTGTAAAGTGCTACAAACGAAGTGATCCTAATTCGTTCATGTTAGACATGAGGAGTGAGAGTATCCTTGTGTAAGATAGTTTGTACAAGATCAGACCACAAAATGAGTTACTTTTACTTTATAACGTTGTTTACTGTTTAAGACTAATGATTTCAAAGCAATGACCTAGTTAACTTGACCTTAATCCTGAGCTAACTATGAACTCCTTTTTATTCGGGATTACCCTTAGATTTGCATAGGTGAGAGTTGGTTCAATAGCGCCAGCTCAATAAGACTCCCATTTCAGTGGTAAGATTGGACAGATAGCTGTGGACATAGGATGGACATAGGGATAGTACAGAGGTTGTTCCCTTAAGTGCTGGTTCTGGGGCTTGAACTAGGGATCCCACCCTCTTATTTGGCATGAGAGGGACTCGGTTTTGTTGACTGAATCACAAAAAAATTGTTCATTAGAGGATCAGTGGGGACTTAAGAAACAAGAGATAATTTCAGGGGTAAAACAGAGATTTGACCCAACCGATATTACAAACAACCTGTGAAGGGTTAACTGACTAATCATATTTATATTGAGTGTGATACTGGGGTATGCCTTAGTTTATTGTATATTGTACATTTTTATATTGTATTGTACATTAGTCTCCCGAGTCATTAGGACAAGTGGGAGATTGTCGATATTGGTTTCCTAACTCTCCCGGAGTCTTATTGTTTTGTAAAGATACACATTGTTTGATGAATAAAATAATTTTTATTTAATTCTGGCATTTTCTCATATTCAATAAACAAAGTTCCTTGGTTATCTTATGTGAACAAAAGCATGTATATGTGATATATAAGTGAATCATGCCTTAAGTGATAACCTAAATAGATCTGTAGTATAAGGATTAAGGTGGGATACCTGATTCTGGTAACACTACGGATACGGTCTACTTTGTACAGGTTTGCAAGTGTTGTAAACTACTAGAGATGGTAGATCCTGACCATTCATGTGGAGACGTGCGAGCGAACGTATCCTATACAAAGAGTTTATATAGGACCTTGACCACGAGATGACTAGACTCTGTATATAACACCATTGATACTAAAGACTTACATCTCACCTAAACGACCATAAGTGACGGAACCTCAATCCTGAGTGTTTTGGGAACTCCTACCTTTGAGGGCGGTCCTTTGATTAGTATGGGTGAGAGTGTCTAGATTGCAAACACAGCATGACTACCTTTTTGGGGATTTGTCTAATCTAAGAGCTGAGAACTCAATCCACAATATGGAATTCACTCATTTCCTGAAGTAGGGATAAGTAGAAAGATTACTCTCTTTAGGGTTGATTCCGGGGCTTAAACATAGTGGCCACAAGTTCTCTTTGGAAGAGAAGCTTAGTCATAGTAATATTATGACTTATGTTCATTAGAAGGATCAGTGGTACTTAAGGAGACAGATGTAACTATAGAGGCATAACGGTTATTGGTCCAGCTGTACTTACAAGCGATCTGTGAAGGGTTGTCACACTTCTGATTGGTCAAGATGGACACATTAATATATCTGTGGTAAGGAGAGTTCAGTTGTCTGTGTTTTGTGAAGTGCCTGATAGTTAACGGATGGTAGATCCCGTGACTAAAGAGTTTAATCAGTTATTCATGTACTGTTGGAGCTTCGAGCTACAAGTGCATAAGGTCTTCTTGGTAGCTCAATGGATTCAGTTGAGGATTAGTTCTTGGTGTTGATTTGAAATGTTCAAATTGACAAGAGTTATTTTGATTATATATGATATAATCGGTATAATGTATGAGATACATCTAATGGAGCATTAATGTAAATGAGATTTACATTAAGTATCATGGAATAGAAAAAAAACTATGGTTTATATGTTTCATGAGATGAAATATTAAAACTATAGGTTATAAATATAGTATGATAAGTTAGTTATCATTTATATTTATAATAATATTATTTATTGGATAATTCAACAATTTTCTCCAATAATCAATTGAGTGGGAGGTTATTGGTGGTTCATGGTAACTGTGAGATAAAAGGAAAATTATTTTCCTAATTTTATTAAATTTTTGAAAAAAATTGTTTTGAGATTTCTCTTGAAAAAAGAATCTTACGGAACGGAAGTTATCAAGTAAATACTGATTTACTAAGTGATAGCTTGAGTGAGCTAAACGATTGTGTAGTGTTTGTAGGTAGCAGACACGGTACTAAGCGATGAGCTAAACGATCGCTTAGCTTTTGCTGGACAATCGCTTAGCTTTTGCTGAACGATTGGGCATCGATCTATATGATAGGTTTCAACCATCTCCCACTTGCCCAATTGTGTACACGATTGTTAAATCCTCCTTTTTCTACCTCATTCCAAGTTCACACAGAGCCCACCCTCTGGATTATCACACCGAGAATACCAAGATAGCCCTCTTGGTGTTGTCATACTCAACACGACACCGTCAAGGTTTTGTGGAGGCCGTTCGTGTTAGTTGGGTGTTCGTGACCGAGGAAATCACTGAGGACGAGTGTGAAGTGTTCGTGCAGTATTGCGGTCGTGTTGTTCGAGCATTGAGGTTGCTATGTCCGAGCGTTCATGAGCAAGGAGCGTGGAGACGAGTCGACAAACATTCGTAGCTTTTCTCCTTGATTTGTTGTTGTATCATGCTGTAATTTACGTAACAATTACATATCTGCTTATTTTGTTTACAACTGTAATTTGTAATGTTCATTCATCATTGTAATCTGGAATGATCTATTCCGCTGCTCATGGAAATTTTCGTGTTCGATTTCCTTCAATTGGTATCAGAGCCAGGTTGTTCTGAAATTCCAAATTACAAGTCTATGTTGAACTTCATTTTACAGTTGCGATGGGTTTCTGTATTTGTGGTTAATTGTTAATTGCATTTGTGGATGAGTTGGTGAATGTTTCGGGTTTATTTTCCTTTATTTAAAGCTTTCTCAAATTACGAAAAGTTAATGTGTAAGGGCCTCTTGATTTTTGGGCATAATTAACTTTGAAATCGAGTCTGTAATTCAAAGAGTTTGAGTTAGTCGAGTCATTTTGATGAAGTTTTGAAGCATGGAGATGCGGTTCTCAACAAAGAAGAAGACCAAGCATTGGTCATTGGTGTTGGAAAAATGGGGTAAATAAATATGCGTTCATTGTTCGTTCTCCATGTGTCGCTGGTCATGTGTTGGATAAGGGATATGCAATATGCGTCTGATGATCATGCATTCCTACCACAAGTTTTCTTGCTCTCTCGCCAAGTTTAACGAGATCACAAGTTTCTCGAGTGATCCGAGGTCAAACTCAGGGACTTGTAGTTAAATGTTATGAAGTAATGTGTTGCGGCGAAGAATAAAAGAATATTGAAGTTAAAGGCTATGTTCTACTCCTACTCCTAACTAAACAGATTAAGCAATGGAAGTATGACTATGAGAGTTAGAGACACGACAACTGTTAACGCGTAATAAGATGCATGGGAAAATAGATAAAATGGCGGGGATGACTTCACCACATCAATAAGTTTAATCGCAAGGGCAACCCCAGCCAGCGTGAGCTATGCGATTATGCTATATGATGACGAAAAATTAGATTACCAAATCGTCAAGGACTTGATAACTAAAATTAAGTGAACGCAATATGTGATGCATGCTCTTAATGTATGCGTTGATTATCATGCATCGATGGTCATGCGTTGGAATGAACTATGCGTTAACGAATTTACGCGATGACCATGTGTTCCTATCAAAATTTTTCTTGTGCTCACACCAAGTATAACGTGAATGCAAGTTTCTCGGGTGATTCGAGGTCGAACCCAGGGACTTGTAGCTAGACGTATGCGGTAATGTGTATGCGGCGAATGAATAAACGAATGATGGGGGTTGTAAGCTACAAACTACTCCTACTCCTAACTAACAGACAAAGCATTAGAAGTATGAATGAGAGGTAGAGACACAACATCTGTTGACGCATAGTAAATGCATAGAAAAATAGATAAAATGTGAGGATGTCTTCACTGCAACACCGAGCTTGACCGCAAGGGCAACCTCAGCCAATGCAAGCTATGCGATCATGCTACACATACTTGAGCCTAATTCTAGGACGCATGCGATGTATATGCGATAGTTCCGAGAAGCCTATGCCTAAACCTCCATAACCCGCTCACGTGCTTTCACCGCATGAGCGAGATAGCCGCATACCATCATATCCTTCTTCTGGACGCATGCAATATCCTATCCGTAGGGAGCATATGTTGTGTAATAGCAAACAGAGTTTATCTCTAAGTTTCCCATTCTTGCTTATGCATTCCAATCTACTCTCTCGAGTCTTAAATTTGGTTTTTAGACTACTCTCTCAAGTATGCCTAAATAATGAACGATCCACTCAAAAGACAAGGTAACCGTATAAACTTGGCTGACGTAAGATTATTCCTATCTCTAGTGAATACTTGCTTACATTTTTTAATACGACCAACCACTTACCCTCCCGGACAGTTAGTTTTTGATGACTTTACTCATATACAGGTGTTGCGTCCGCCTATAGACAGGCATTGCTACCGCTTCACACTAAGCAAATAAGGTTTTTTCACAAAACTCATGCACGCTTACCTTCTGTGGTTTGCTACATGTTTCATATCTCTAATCCACATGACTAACTATGCGATACTCTAGCAATCTCACTAAGTGATGCAATGAAAGTTAAGGATGCTAAGTAAAGAAAGATGGAGATGGAATCGAAGGAAACAGAGAAATGCATTGAACACATAATGTAGTAATTCCTTAATCCCAAAATGTAATACAATACAATATAAGAAAAGAAGAGAAAATGAAAGAACCAGCTGGAAGCAATGTCTTGCTTCTAGCGGATGTGTGTCAAGCCTGCCGATGGTGCCATGTAAGGGCGGTGGAGCTGACTCTCTCGAAATCTAACTCGGCGAAGGCTCCGGTCGTCACTCAGAATGGGTGAAGGAGATGAAGAACTCTCAAGCTTCTTTCTTCTGCATTAGTCTGGCTCACAAGGATCTACCATAAGGTGAACCTCAGGCGAAAACCTTGGATCCTTTGAACTTCTGCTCATCGGCTTCTATATATAGAGCTTGGATCGCCGATAACATTAATGGACTGCTCTGATTCTGACAATTGTGACGCGTTAGTCCTTTCTGAATCGTTGTTGCTAACGACGTGGTAGGTGAAATGTCAACATCATCTTTTGATTTTCCCGAGATATGCGTTGATGCGTTCATTCCACAAGCCTTGCATTGATCCCTCTATTATGCGTTATCGTGTAACTGCAATCGTGCAGTGACCGCATTCGCTTAATACTACAACTTCTACACGATGACCGCAATAGCTTGACGATCGCAACTCCTATGTGATGGACGCATGCGATTGATTACCGCAACACCCATGCGTTGATCGAATGCATTCAATTTTGCGATAGAGATTTTCTTCGCATGCGGTTGTCTATGTGGTAGTTCGGCTTCCGCGTTTGCATCCACTTCCTATGTTAGCTACAAAAACAGACAATTGAACGCATAATAACACATGATAATGGGTTAGCCAAGTTTCTCAATGATTAACGCTGCAAGCTCATTTTCTCATAAATTCCTAACATGATTGCCACATATTCTATTTAACAGCCCTCATAATTCCAAATAAAAGTCCTAAAATGACATGCATTTCTGCATGTCATCACTATACACACTTGACGAAGACGCATGCAATGCACATGTGATAGTGTTGATAGAACTTATGTCTAAGTCTCTATTCTTGCTCACGTGCTCCCACACATAAACAAAATGACCGCATACCATCGTATCCTACTTTTGGACGCATGCGATGTGATTGCATACTTTCATATCCTATCTATAAGGTGCCTACGCTGTGTAATAGCAAACAAAACTTATTCCTAAGCTTATATTCTTGCTTATACATTCCAATCTGACTCCCTAAAGCCTAGATTTGGTTTTTAGACTACTCTCCCAAGTATGCCCAAATGATAAATGATGCGCTCATAAGACAAAGTAATCACATAGAGGATGGTCGACATAAGATTATTCCTATCTCTAGGAACACTGCTTACTTTGCTTAATGCGTTCTACTACTTACCCTCTCGGGCAATTAGTCACAGCTGATCAGCTCATAGACAAGTATTGTGTTCGCTCATAGACAAGCGTTGCCTCAGCCTCACACTAGGAAAATAGGATTTTCTCACAATACCTGCGCAACGCACACCTCTCGGTGGTTTGCTACATGCTTCATATGTCTATGTCGCATGATTGAGTATGCGATACTCTAGCTATCTTACTTATTCGTTGCAATGAAAGTAAAGGGTGATAAAGCAGAGGTAAATGAAAATGGAATCGAAGGAAATAAAGAAATGCAATGATCACAAAATTTATTAATGTCTTAAGCCACAATGTAATACAATATAGAGATAGAAGAGAGATGGAGGGCCAGATGGGCAATATCTTATGTCCATCAGATGTGTGTCCAGGCCGTCGGTGGTGCCATGGATGGGCGGTGGAGTAGTCTCTCTCGAGATCTATATTTGGCGGAGCTCCGGTCGTCACTCAGAATGGTTGAAGGAATGAAGAACTCTTAAGAACGTCTTCTCATGCTTTCGTCTGGCTCACAAGGATCTGCTCTAAGGCAAAAGCTCGGATGCTCTGAAGTTGTGTTCTAAGGCTTCTATTTATAGAGCTCGATCGCCGACAACATTAATGGACCTTCTCTGAGTTTCTACTGCTAACGGTGTGATGGACATGCTCTGAATCTCTGCTACTAATGGCGTAGTAGGTGAAATGCAAACATCATCTTTTGATACTCTCGAGGTATGCGTTCACGCTTGGTTTCTAAAATACCAACACATTCTACCACTCTTATGTTCATCCCTTTATTATTGTTATTACTCTGTAGCTGCAACCTCTATGTGATGGACGCATGCGGTTAATGGCCGCAACATCCTTTCGACAAACGTATGCGATTACCTTTTGTGAAGTTGAGATTCGCCGCATGCGATCGGTTCCTGCGATAGCTACAAAAATAGACATTTAGACTCAAAATAACGCATAATAGTGGGTTAGCCGAAATTTTCCTTGCTGATCGACATAAGCTCACTTTCTCATGAATTCTTAGTATAATCGCCTCATATTCTTTTTATCAGCCCTCTTAATTATAAATAAAAGGCCTATAAAATGTACATTTCTGCCCGTCATCACACCCCCAAACTTAGAATCATGCTTGTCCTCAAGCATGCCTTAAGAAAGTCATAATTCACCCTCTGGCGTTCCTTTGTGATGACCAGCCTCTCAGAATATAATTTACTCATACCTCCAACCTTGGCAGCAATGGTCTCCTCAACTTTGGCTACTTCTTCAAAGAGATATTTTCTAAGCTTAAATCCGGCAAGCCTCTGCTAAAAAACTTTTTACTCATGTCCCGCAACTTTGCTTTTAGCTTTTAACAATGCGTTCGTTTAAAACAATTCAAAGCTTTGCGATTTATTATTAGAATGCGGTTTTGAACTTGGTTACGCTCTTCGTTTTGGCTTGCCCCTACGGGTGTCATGCGAATAGCCAACTTCAGTTGCATGCCATATTCAACTCAACTCTTGCCTTGGCTTACTTTAGGCTTGCACTAGATAGAGGAGTTGCTCTTATGTGTTAATCTTGGCCTCTTACTTTCATTCTGGCTTACCTGCACGAGTGTCATGCGAAGTATCCAACTACGAGTAAGCGCCTGTCACAACTTAACTCTTATTAGCTTGAGTTTCCCCTTTGCGTTGACAGTGGAGTTTTAAATTTTTTTTTTTTTTTGAATAGCATCGCAATGTGATAGACGCATTTTCCGGGACCACTGCCACCCCCAAACTTAGAGAGCAGCAGTGCTCTTGCCAAAAAAGCTAAAGACAAACTCATCAGGAATACGGTAACAAATGTTTGAGCATAGGTTTACACATAACAAAACTTAGACTGTCAAACTTTGAAAAAGCTATTAAAAGTGAGGTGAGCCTTGCAATGTTTAGTTAGCAGATGTAGTGAATCATACGTACCATCATAGATGCAATGCAAAGGTAGACAATCGGTCAAAAGAGAATTTCAAAAGGATAATCCATACAAGATAACAAGAAAAGAACCTTTTGGTAGAATAACACCTGCGACCATTCTTTAGAATTCATACAGTCAAAGCCATACGTACCGAGGAGAATTATTACCGCACCTACAAGGAGTGAACACACCACATCCAAGAAAGCAGTCGCATATCCAAAATAACAATAAAAATAAACTAAACTAGAAAAGCAGGGTAAAGATAGAGTAGAAGACGTCCCTGGAGAAATTGGAGTGAGGCCACCTCAAGGAGTCTTCCATTTAGGAGATTAATCTCAACTGCTCGGTTCAAGAGGCTCGTCCTGACCATTGGAACTTCCAACAATCGTTGGGCGATAACTACTGTCAGCTCATGCGACTGATTGCCTTTTTATCTCGGGGTCAATACTGGCTTTCAGTGCATCGCCTATACTTCAAATATTGTTTGCAACAAGGTCGCACAATCTACAATACTCCCAAGGTAAAAAGGGTGCTTGTGAAAACACAAAACTCAAGAAACTATTAGCTACTAAGTCCCGGGCAACGACGCCAAAAACTTGGTGCTGGAAAAATGGAGTAAATAAATATGCGTTCATTTTTTGTTCTCCATGCATCGCTGGTCATGAGTTGGATTAAAGGATATGCACTATGCGTCTGATGACCATGCATTCCTACCACAAGTTTTCTTGCTCTCTTGCCAAGTATAACGAGATCATAAGTTTCTCGGGTAATCCGAGGTCGAACTCAGGGACTTGTAGCAAAATGTTATGAAGTAATGTGTTGTAGTGAAGAATAAAAGAATATTAAAGTTAAGGGCAATGCGCTACTCTTACTCCTAACTAAACAAATTAAGCGATGGAAGTATGACTATGAGAGTTAGAGACACGACAACTGTTAACGCGTAATAAGATGCATGGAAAAATAGATGAAATGGCGGGGATGACTTCACCGTATCGATAAGCTTGATCGCAAGGGTAACCCCAGCCAATGCAAGCTATGCGACTATCCTATACACACTTGACGACCGCATGCGATGCATTTGCGATAGTGTCAATATAACTTATGTCTAAGTCTCTATTCTTGCTCACGTGCTCCCACACATAAACAAGGTGACCGCATACCACCGTATCCTACTTCTAGACGTATGCGATGTGATCGCATGCTTTCATATCATAAGTTAAACTCATTCTCAAACAAAAACCAGTAGTAAAAATCGTGTGAAAAGAGTGAAGTAATTCTGTTATTTAGAAGGAGGAAACGCGAGGGAAGTGCTGCCCAAATTTCCTTCTGGTTTAAGAGGAAAAGCTCTACTTATTAAACCATAAGGAATAATAAGGATTAACTAGGATCGCAGTCAAGGTAAGTAGTTTATCTCACCCTCTCTTTAAGTGTTTCATGGTAGTGTATCTTTAATATGCTGCATAATTATGTTATTGTTATGTTGCATTACATGTTTAAAATACGTTTATCGACAAAGAACCCCATGCATTATGTTTTTTCACAATGATGAAATAAGATTAAATTTTAATTAGATAAAGGTTATGCTTCTAGGGCTAGCAGGGCATGTATGGTTGCACCCATCTAGACCCAATTTTATGTCAAGTTTATACCAGGGACTAACAGGGTATGTATGGTTGCACCCCTCTAGTCCAATCTTACGTTTATGCTAATGGTTGATGTTGGATGCGACTGGCCCTACTGACTGCATGACCCGCTAATCAACAGATGGGTTAGTTTCCGCTTAAGTCCTCATCTTCTTACCAGGGCGGAGAAATTTACATTAGAAGCATAACCAACCATCACATGTTATTATATGTTTTCGGTCCCAATCATATGTTTTCAAGACATGTTGCATGTGATTGTGCATTTGGTCACTACCTTATGTGAAAACTACTTACTGGGTATATTATATACTCATCCTATTTTACAGACTTTGTAGGTAAGGACACAGCGTAGGTGGCAGAACTAGACGTCGCTCAAATGGCCAACCATCAAGCTCACTATTATAGGCATATGCATTTTTTGTATCACTACGCTAATGTTTTATGGATCCTGGTGTTTTGTAAAATAAACTTTTTATATAGTTTTCTACCTAATTAATAAAATCTTAGATATGTTCTTTTGAGATTTTTATCAAAACTCATTTCATAATAGAAAAGTCTAAATATGGATGTCGTAGCGGTCGGACCATAATGTGTAAGGATCCGGTCATTACATATTCGATCACCTTTTGTAAAGGTGAGATTCGCTGCATGCGATCGATTCCTGTGATAGCTACAAAAATAGACATTTGGACGCAAAATAACATATAATAGTGGGTTAGTCAAGATTTTCCTTGTTGATTGATGCAAGCTCACTTTCTCATAAATTCTTAGTAAAATCGTCGCATATTCTTCTTGTCAGGTCTCATAATTCTAAACAAAAGGCCTATAATAATGTACATTTTGTCCGTCATCAGTCGTATCATGTAGCCTCAAGTAAACGATGGTTTGGATTTGACTAAGCGATGGGGTAAATCATTTAATCTATCGCGTAGCGTTGGTTGCCCGATCGCGTAGGCGGTGAGGTAGACGATCATAGTGGGAGCATGTGATGATCATCATTTAGTAAAAGGCACGCGCTAGACAATCGTGTAGTAAGCAAGCCTCATCGCTTAGTTATTACATACACGATCGCGCGTATACGATATGGAGGTGCTAGTAAAGTGATCGCTTAGGCGATAGTGCTTCGCGGCATCGTAGTTGTATTAGACATCCCGTGATCGTCCACACGATAAAGCAAACACTTAGGCGATAGTGCTTGAGGTCGTTACATCTTGTCTCATTGAGCGGAGCACGCTAAGTGATCGTGTACCTCAAGCTTCATCGCTTAGTAAAAGGTACATAATCGTGTAGTAATAGCTAAACGATCGTGTAATAAATGCTAAAAGATTGTTTAGCTCTGGGAGCGTTAGTAAGCGATAGAGCAAAGCGTTTGCTTTATCGTGTGGACGATCGCGGGATGTCTAATACACGATGGTTAGAGACGTGATGCTTTGCTTGAGCGGTTCAAGACCCGGTTCGCTTGTTTGAACCGGAGGCTCCTTATCTTTGTAATAGTTAGCTTTAATTTTTGTGATTTTAAGGCAATTTTACCTGGTTCATCAACATTGGTTTATTAAACATGTGAGGTATGGTACTTTTATGCCAAAGTGTTTGACATATACTTTAAAACCCACCTTAGGTTGCACAATTATTCATGCATCATGTATTATAAATGTTATAATCTAGCATGAAGAACTTACTTGAAAACATGCACATGCATAATGAAATATAAAAGTTATATTTTGCTTGCAGTGAGCATTATCATGCATCCTTCTTTTATTATAAGTGTTATAGTCTACAGGTGAATGGAAGCATGTTTTGGTTGTTTCATTGTTGTTTTGTATAAGAGTTGTATAGAAGAAGTAGCAATGAATGGACAATGCCTTATATGTGTTAGCTTTGCATTGTGGGGTTGATTTTCGTTTATAAGTGTTATAAAGGAAATTATACCTAAAATCAATAAGAAAGAGTTGCACGTGGACTTAGAGTGAACTCAAGTTTTTTTAAAAGGGATTTAAAATTGGATTGAGATAGACCTAAGTTCAAATGGTTCTAAAGAGTATAGTAACCTAGATTAATCTTTTAAAATCGGTTTAATAGAATTAAATTGGTTCGAATAAAATATTAAATTTGTTGTAAACCAGTCTATAAGGAACCTTTTGTCTAAGGTGGGTTCTGGCTAGACCGGGGTTCTTAAGTTGACGGAAACGTAACACGCCTACCTAGGAACCTACCTAAAAAGATGAATTAGATAGATTTTCAACGAGCATGCGACGATTTGATCAAAAACTTCGTTAAAGAGTTTAATGGATGATGATCAAAAGTTGTTTAACTATCCAAGGTAAATGTTCCTCTTGGGTAAACCTAAAAGTCACTTAGTTAAATTCCTTAGCAGTGTTTTTTCTAAGTAAGCTAAGCCCTAGTTTATAAAATACTCAGTGGGAGGAAGAGATGTATTTGATATGTCTATGATTCCACTCACGTTTCTCCCTGTATGTTCACACCGTGAAATTCATACTTGGCCTGGTGGTGCCCTAGAAGCATCCCCCTTCGGATGGTGTTTGTATGAGTCAATATCAAGGTGGACGAAGAGAGTGTTTATAGTAAGTTGGTGAAGGGTGTGTGTCAAAATGTCCTATGGTCTCTGTCATTGGTTCACACCATGAGATCATTCTATACTCCCTCGTGTCGCCTTTGAGTGTCCCTCTTCGGATGGGTTTTGTACAGTTAGTCAAGATCAAGGTGAACTCTAGAAATGGACAAGGTCGCTTTAGGTTTTTCTTCAATTGGATTTTCCCCCTCGGATTGGCTTTTTGGAGCAGACCTCTAGGGCCTAAAATGGTGGGTCACACTTACAGGAGATTGTTAAGTGAGATAATGATCTCTTGGCCAAATCAATGATGGCTAGTTGCTATAGGAGCAAGAGTTGTTCTAATATTAATGTCTGGTTGAGGATTTCTCAATTCATAGGAGGGATAACTGACCTCTCTTCAGCGGATTTTGTCCTAAACCTCTGGAGCGTCATTGCAAAACTAGATGTCACACGGGGTTCATATTAGTTTTGCTAAAACCTTACTAGATGTTGTTTTTCTTTACGACGGGTATTTGCTTAAAACCTAAAGTAGGTCAATGTGTATTTCTTTTCAGCAACTCGTTAGTACTTCCATTTAAAGCTTTTAATATGACCAAATACATAAAGTGGAAAGAATCGTGTGAAATGTCTTCTGTGGCAAACGACCTCGATCCCACTACTCTCCAAAAGAGGAGACAAGACAGTAAATATGATTTATTGGTCTTGGAGACGTTTCTGATAGAGGATGTTGATTTTTCCTGGATCCTAGATTCAGGTTCTACCAATCATGTCACTTCCTCTTACCATGAATTCAGTTCCTGGAAAATGTTGCCATAGAGAGAGATGACTCTTCGAGTCAATACTCATGAGGTTGTTTTAGTTGTTGTTATAAGCAGGTTGAAGTTATTTGTTGAAAAGAAATGTTATCTATTACTGGATAATGTTTTTGTAGTTCCTCATATTAAGAGGAACTTAATCTCGGTTTCTTGTCTCATTGAACAAGGTATACCATCTCCTTTTCTGAGAATAAAATATTTATTTTCAAAAATGGAATGGAGATTGGTTTTGGTTTAATGGAAAATAACTTATATGTACTAAGGAAGGTTACATCTCCTTTTGAGTTATGAAGAGGCCGTAAAGTTAGTTTACACCACTTCAGGATTTGGAGCTGTCCGGCATATGTGCTAGCGACTAACCCAAAGAAGTTGGAACCGCATTCGAAGGTTTACCTCTTTGTAGGCTACCCGAAGGAAACGAGAGGTGGATACTTCTAAACGAGTGAGAACAAAGTATTTGTATCTACAAATGCTGTCTTCTTGGAAGAATACCGCATGAGGGATCATAAGTCGCAGAGTAAGCTCGTTTTACATGAGATCTCTAGTGAGACTGAGACTACTAAGGGTTCAACAAGAGTTATTGGACAGGCCGACAGATCAACAAGAGTTGTTGAGATCGAAACATTTAGTCAACCAGCTCAAAAGTTGAGACTGACTCGACGTAGTGGGAGGATTATGAACCCACCGGGTCGCTACGTGGGTTTGATTGAAGCCCAAAACGTCATTATGAATGATGGGGTTGAGGATCCATTCTCTTTTAAGAATGCAATGGAGGATGTTGATAAAGATGAATGGGTTAAGGTCATGAACAAGGAAATGGAGTCTATGTACTTCAATAATGTCTGGGAGCTTGTTGATCCACTTGATGGGGTAAGACCTATTGGGTGTAAGTGGATTTATAAGCGAAAGAGAGGTGTAGATGGAAAGGTGCAAACTTTTAAGTCAAGACTCATGGCAAAGGGTTATACCAGGTCGATAGAGTTGACTATGAGGAAAATTTCTCACCTCTTGTCATGTTTAAGTCTATTAGGATTCTTCTTTCCATAGTCATATTTTATGATTATGAAATATGGAAAATGGATGTCAAGACTACCTTTCTTAATAGTAATCTTGACGAGACCATCTATGTGACTCAACCAGAGGGGTTCATCGTTCCAGATCAAGAGCAAAGAATTTGCAAGCTTAATAGGTCCATTTATGTGCTAAAGCAAGCATCTAGATCTTGGAACATCAGATTTGACACTGCGGTCAAGTCGTTTGGCTTTTATCAGAACGTTGATGAGCCTTATGTTTATAAAATGATCATCAACAGCTCAGTAGCTTTCCGGTATTGTATGTGGATGATATCCTACTCATTGGGAGTGATGTAGGGTATCTGACTTACATTAAGAAATGGCTAGCTGCCGAGTTTCAGATGAAAGATTTGGGCGAGGCACAGTATGTTCTAGGGATCCAGATCATTTATGATCATAAGAACAATTGGTTAGCCCTGTCTCAGGCATCATACATCAAAAGTTGATCAAGTAAATAATGCAGGATTCAAAGAGGGGTTTATTACCCTTCAGGCATGGAATCGTTTTGTCTAAGGATCAATGTCCTAAGACATCTCAGGAGGTTGAGGAGATGAGACGGATTCCCTATGCTTCCGCTATAGGAAGCTTGATGTATGCAATGTTGTCTACTAGACCTGACATTTTCTATGCAGTAGGGATAGTCAGTCGGTATCAATCCAATCCAGGATTTGATCACTGGATGGCGGTCAAGACGATCCTTAAGTATCTTCAGAGAACAAGGGACTACATGCTTGTGTATGGAGATAATGATCTGATTCTTACAAGATATACGGACTCTAACTTTCGGACTGATGGAGATTCTCACAAATCGACATCAGGGTCAGTGTTCACTTTGAATGGAAGGGCTATAGTATGGCGAAGCATCAAGTAAGGATGCATCGCGGACTCCACTATGGAAACCGAACATGTAGCCGCTTATGAAGCAGCTAAGGAGGTTGTTTGACTGAGGAAATTCCTTTCTGATTGGGATGTTGTTCCAAATATGGATTTGCCTTCACTCTCTATTGTGATAATAGTGAGGCTATGGCAAATTCAAAGGAGCCCCGGAGTCATTGTCAAGGTAAGCACATCGAACGAAAATATCACCTGATCAGGGAGATTGTGCATCGCGGTGATGTGATCGTTACGAAGATCGCATCGGAACACAACATTGTTGATCCCTTTATGAAGGCCCTCACGGCTAAAGTGATCGAGGGTCACTTGGAGAGTCTGGGTCTGCGGGACATGCAATATCTTGTCTATGGCAAGTGGGAGATGATACTTAGGTACGTTCTAGTTTATTGTATATTGTACATTTTTATATTGTATTGTACATTAGTCTCCCGAGTCATTAGGAAAAGTAAAAGATTGTTGAGATTGGTGTCCTGATTCTCTCAGAGTCTCATTGATGAATAAAATAATTGTTATTTAATTCTAACATTTACTCATATTCAATAAATAAAGTTCCTTGGTTATCTTATGTAAACTTAAGCTTGTATATGTGATATACAAGTGAATCATGCCTTAAGTGATAACCTAAATATGTCTGTAGTATAAGGATTAAGGTGGGATACCTAATTCTGGTGACACTACGGACATGGCCCACTTTATATAGGTTTGCAAGTGTTGTAAACTACTACAGATGGTAAATCTTAACTATTCATGTAGAGACGTGTGAGTGGGGTGTTCTATACAAAGAGTTTGTATAAGACTTAAACCACAAGATGATTAGACTCTGTATATAACGCCGTTGATACTAGAGACTTGCATCTCACCTAAATGACCATAGGTGACACGAACTCAATCCTGACTATTTTAGGAATTCCTGCCTTTCAAGGCGGTTCTTTCATTAGTATGGGTGAGAGTGGCAAGATTGGCAACTCAACATACCTAACTTTTTGGGGACTTGTCTGATCTGGGAGCTGGGAACTCAATCCACAAGATGGAATTCACTCCTTTTTCAAAGCAGGGATAAGTAGAGAGATTCCAGTGGCCACAACTTCTCTTTGGAAAAGAGAACTCAATCATAGTAGGACTATGACTTATGTTCATTAGAGGGATCAATGGTACTTAAAAAGTTAGATGTAATTACAAGGGCATAATGGTTATTAGTCCAGTTGTACTTACGAGTGATCTGTGAAGGGTTGTCGTACTTCTAATTAGTTAAGATGGTCACATAATATATCTGTGGTCAGGAGAGTTCAGCTGTCGATCTTTAGTGGAGTGCCTGGCAGTTAGTGGATGGCGGATCCTGTGACTAAAGAGTTTAGTCAGTTATTCACGTACCGTTGGAGCTTCGAGCTACAAGTCCATAAGATCCCCTTGGTAGTTCAATAGATTTAGTTGATGATTAGTTCTTAATGTTGATTTTAAATGTTCAAATTGACAAGAGGTAATTCGATTATATACGATATGATCGGTATGATGTATGATATACATCAAGTGGAGGATTAGTTTAAATGACATTTACATTAAGTACCATGGAATAGAAAAAGAACTGAGGTTTATATGTTTCATGAGATGCAATATTAAAACTATAGGTTATAAATATAGTATGATAAGTTGGTTATCATTTATATTTATAATAATATTAATTATTGGATAATTAAATATTTTTCTCTAATAACCAATTGAGTGGGAGGTTATTGGTGGTTCATGGTAAGCGTGAGATAAAAGGAAAATTGTTTTTCTAATATTAGTATATTTTTGGCAAAAACTATTTTAAGATTTCTCTCGAATAAAAAATCTCAAGAAACGAAAGTTGTTAAGTAAATATCGATTTACTAAGCGACAACTTGAGTGAGCTAAATGATCGTGTAGTGTTTGTAGACGACAGACACGGTACTAAACGATGAGCTAAACGATCGCTTAGCTTTTGCTAGACGATCTCTTACCTTTTGCTAAACGATTGGGCATCGACCTATATGATAGATTTCAACCATCTCCCATTTGTCCAATCATGTACACGATTATTGAATCGTCCTTCTTCTGCCTCATTCCAAGTCCACACAAAGCCCACCCTCTTGATTCTCACACTGAGAATACCAAGGTAGCCTTCTTGGTGGTGTTATACTCAAATTGACACCGTCAAGGTTCTATGGAGATCGTTCGTGTTACTTGGGTGCTTCACAGGCGACTATGTATTCGGCTTCCATAATGGAGTCCATGATGCATCCAGATTTGATGCTTCTCTAGACTACAACCCATCCATTTAGAGTAAACACTTACCCTGATGTCGATTTGTGAGAATCTCGATCGGTCTAAAAGTTAGAGTCCATGTATCCTTTGAGGATCACATTCTTATCTCCATACATGAGCATGTACTTCTCGTTCTCCAAAGATCCTTGAGGATCATCTTGACCGTCGTCAAGTGATCAAATCCTGGATTGGACTGATATTGACTGACAATCTCTACTGCATAGCAAATGTCGGGTTTGGTACACAACATTGCATCATCAAGCTTCCTACAGCAGAAGCATAGGTTATCTTTCCCATCTCCTCAACATTTTGAGGTGCCTTAGGACATTGATCCTTAGACAAAACGATTCCATTCCTGAAGGGTAATAAACCCCTCTTGGAATCCTGCATCCTGTACCTGATCAACATTTGATTAATGTGCGATGCCTGATACAGGGCTAACCATTTGTTCTTGCGATCCCAAATAATCTGGATCCCTAAAACATGACGTGCCTCACCCAAATCTTTCATTTGGAACTGGGCAGCTAGCCATTTCTTAATGTTAGTTAGATACCCTACATCATTCCAATGAGCAGGATACCATCCACATACAGTACCAGGAAAGCTATTGAGCTGTTGATGATCTTTTTGTAAACATAAGGCTCATCAATGTTATGATAAAAGCCAAACGACTTAATTATAGTGTCAAATCTGATGTTCCAAGATCTAGATGCTTGTTTTAGCACATAAATGGTCCTATTAAGCTTGTAAACGCTTTGCTCTTGATCTGGAACGATGAACCCCTCTAGTTGAGTCATATAGATGGTCTCCTCAAGATTACCATTAAGAAAGGAAGTCTTGACTTCCATTTGCCAAATTTCATAATCATAAAATGTGGCTATGGACAAGAGAGACATGATAGACTTCAACAGGACAGCAGGTGAGAAAGTTTCCTCATAGTCAACTCCCTTGACCTGGGTATAATCCTTTGCCACGAGTCTAGACTTAAAAGTTTGCACCTTTCCATTTACACCTCTCTTTCACTTATATATCCAATTACACCCAATAGGTCCTACCCTTCAGGTGGATCAACAAGCTCCTATATGTTATTAAAGTACATAGACTCCATTTCCGGGTTCATGGCTTTAACCCATTCATCTTTGTCAACATTCTCCATTGCTTTCTTAAAAGGCAACGGATCCTCGACCCCATCATTCATAATGACGTGGTGCGCTTCAGTTAAACCCATGTAGCGATCCGGCGGGTTCATAACCTTTCCACTATGTCGAGGCAGTCTCAACTCTTGAGCTAGTTGACTAGATGTATCGACCTCAACAACTCTTGTTGATCTGTCGGGCTGTTCAACAACTCTTGTTGAACCCTCAGCAATCTCAGTCTCACTAGAGATCTCACGTAAAATGAGCTTACTCTGTGGCTTATGATCTCTCATGTGGTCTTCTTTCAAGAAGATAGCATTTTTGAAAACAAACACTTTGTTCTCACTCGGATCATAGAAGTATCCACCTCTCGTTTCCTTGGGGTAACCTACAAAGGGGCAAACCATTGAACACGGTTCCAAATTCTTTGGGTTAGTCACAAGCAGATGTGCCGGACAGCCCCAAATCCTGAAGTGGCATAACTACCTTTACGGCATCTCCCTAAATCAAAAGGTGTTTCAGAAACACTTTTCGAGGGAATGTTGTTCAGGATATAACGTTCAGTCCAATAAGGTTCTATTTCTCCTTTTAGATACACCATTCTACTGAGGTATACCTAGGGCCAAGAGTTAGGACGTAATCTCATGTTCTATTATATAGTTCTTGAATGGGAGGTCCATATACTCTCCACCATGATTAGATCGTAGTGTTTTTATCGTTTTACCTAACATGTTTTTATCTTCAGCCTTATACTCCTTGAACTTGTCAAGGGCTTCAGACTTACATTGCATTAGGTAGAGATACCCGAACCTTGAATAATCATCTATAAAAGAGATGAAATAATCATATCCACCTCGAGCTCTAACATACATATCTGAGGTCTGAATGTACAAGTTCCAAGGCTTCCTTGGCTCTGTAACCTTTTCCAGTAAAAGGTCATTTGGTTATCTTGCCTTCAAGACATGATTCACATACCGACAAGGAGTTTTCTTCTAAACTCTTAGAAGTCCACTTTTTCAATCCTATTGAGGTTGATGTGACCTAAGCATAGATGCCAAAAATGGGCATTTTCCTTAGAAGAAACCTTTGGTCTTTTAGCTGTTGTTGTCGTACTGAACATTTTAGTGTTAAATAAGGATTTTATGACTAACGACCTTAGTACATATGAGTTATTTTCCATTGAATCTCAACCAATCTACATTCCATTCTTGAAAATAAACACTTTATTCTACGAAAAGAAGATGGTATAACCTTGTTCAATGAGACAAGATGTAACGACCCGATCCCCTAAGACTTAGGTTAGGCCGTTACTAAAATAAATGCATACATAGAATTTAAAACAGCGCTCAGTTATTTAAAATAAATGCTAATTAAATAAGAGAAGTTCAAAAGATATTTATTAAATGAAATTGCTAAAAAAATAATAGGGTACCCAAAATTCTTATAAACTAATAAAAGTATATA
Organism: Benincasa hispida; assembly: GCF_027475165.1. Classification (NCBI taxonomy): domain Eukaryota; kingdom Viridiplantae; phylum Streptophyta; class Magnoliopsida; order Cucurbitales; family Cucurbitaceae; genus Benincasa; species Benincasa hispida. The sequence goes on from NC_143483.1 coordinate 25,256,321, forward strand.
AAAGAAATAATCCTTAGTAATAAATTTCAAACAGTAAAACAAAATTTTAAGGGGAATATAAGGACTCAAATTTCAAGATGCAGAAGCGAAAAAGACTAGTCCTAGTGGCACGATCACGAATTCCGTTGCGCCATCGCCGGTGCATCTTTATCTTTTCCTGAAACATCAATATAAGTAAGAATGAGTATGAAATACTCAGTAAGTAACCCCACCACTGGGGTCAGGCTAGGCATCTATGTCCTTTAGATACCCACCTATGGCACATATACACACATGAAATAGATAAGAGACTGAGTCCTATCCTACTGTAGTTAAGTATGCTCACTACCTCTGGTGAATCCCGTAGGAAACACAAACTGGTGAATCCCGAAGGAAACACAAATTGATGAATCTCGAAGGAAACACAAAACTGGTGAGTCATGAAGGAAACACAAAACTGGTTCATCCCTAAGGAAACATAAACTGGTGAATCCCAAAGGAAACACAAAACTGGTGAATCCCGAAGGAAACAAAAAACTGGTGAATCCCGAAGGAAACACAAACTGGTGAATTCCAAAAGAAACACAAAACTGGTGAATCCCATAGGAAACAAAAACTAGTGAATCTCGAAGGAAACACAAACTGGTGAGCATCTAACTAATCAGTAAGGACATCACACAGTCTCAACATTCAGAAAACATCACCATACGGGTTATGACATACATGTAATCCTTAATACCATGGCTCTACCACATACACATATTTCTCAACAACATATCCCACAACATTCGTGCATATCTTAACATCATAGTTCTACAACATACATGTATGCCTCAACATTAGTTGGTCAGATACAAACAAATGGAAACACATACTACCTCATACTAACATTCAAGCATCTATGTGTATATTTAAACAAAACAGATCTCGTGCCAGGACTTGCTTTGATTCAAGTCATACTATCAATCAACATGCCAAAATTTACTATAAGATACACTCACCATGCTAGCATACAACTAAAGTCTGGCCCGTGGGCAATACCAGTGGTAAGATTACTTACCTCAATACTAGATTCAGATATCGATCCAAGCGACAGTCTTCAATAATAAATCTTTTAATTCAATTTCCCAACGAAGCCTAAGCAACAACCATCCTTATATTCCAATATCCAAAATTCTTCCTTCAATCAGACCCTGCTTCCAACTTATAAACTATTTTCTCCCTTAAAATTTTCAATTCACAAAGAATTTAACTCAACCTCTTCCATAATGAAATTAATTCTTGACATTAATTTCAAATTAAATTTGTATGACATAACCCCCTTCTAAAATGAAATTAATTCTTGACATTAATTTCAAATTAAATTTGTGTGACATTAAAAGTCCAATTTTCATAACTTCCCTCCAATTAAACCATTAAATTGAAATACCAATTCCTTCCAAAATGAAATTAATTTCTGCCATTAATTTCCAAATTGAATAATTTCAACGTTAGTCCATTAATTTCGAAATTAAATAATTTCAATGTCAATCCATTAATTTTCAAATTAAATAATTTCAACGTCAATCCATTAATTTTCAAATTAAATAATTTCAACGTCAATCCATTAATTTCCAGATTAAATAATTTCAACGTCAATAATTAATTTCTCGCAATTACATTTAAGTCCAAAAATTCCAAAAATACTTTTAATTAATAAAAATTACTAAAATTACATAAATAATAAAAATTCGGGGTGTTACATTCTTCCCTCCTTAAAGGACTTTCGTCCTTGAAAGTTCATTCCTGAAAAAGCTCTGGGTACTGGGTCCTCATTTCATCCTCTCATCCCCAAGTGGCCTCCTCGAACTGGTGATTCTGCCCTGAAATCTTTATAATTGCTATTTCCCTATTGCGTAACATCTTCACCTCTCTGGTGAGAATCTGCACAGGCCTCTCTTCATAACTCAAGTTGTCATTCAGCCACAATGGCTCAAAGTCAACTACATGGGACGGATCTGTTACATACTTTATCAGCATCGAAACATTGAAGACATTATGAACTAAAGAAAGTGATGGAGGCAATGCCAATCGATAAGCTACGAGACCAATTCGCTCCAAGATCTCGAAAGGTCCAATGAACCTCGGGCTCAGCTCTCCTTTCCTTCCAAACCTCAAAACACCCTTTATAGGTGCCACCTTGAAGAACACTTTATCACCTAGTCTTAAATTTTAGGTCCTTATGTCTCACATCGACGTAGCTTTTCTGTCTGCTCTGAGCTGTTTGCATACAAGCCTTGATCTTCTATATTGCCCCATTCATGGTTTACACTAGCTCAAATCCTAGCAATTTCCTCTCACCTACCTCATCCCAACACACAGGAGACCTGCAGCTCTTCCCATAGAAGGCTTCAAATGGCGACATGCCAATGGTAGCTAGATATCTGTTATGATGCTAATTCCATCAAATGCAAGTAAGAGTCTCAACTCCCTAAAAACTCTAACGCACAAGTGCGCAACATATTCTCTAATGTCTGGTTCGAACGTTCTTTCTTACCATCATTATGTTGGTGAAAAGTTGTATTAAAATCCAATTGAGTACCCAATGCTAATTGGAGACTCTTCCAAAAACTAGATGTAAAATGAGAGTCACTTTTGACATAGTTGAAACTAGTATAAAAAAGGTGTGACAATCCCTTCCATATATAACTATGAAACGTAAGATGCTAAAAACTAACAATAACACGGTCAAGTTGAGAACTATGAAAACTGTTATGAGTTTAAGAAAGTCTTATTCACTAAAAACATATATCTGATCTTACCATTCTGTCACAGGGAAAACTTCATATGTGTAGTGGAGAAACTGGTCATGCTATATAATGCATCATTTGAAGATACGTACCAGAAAAAAATCACTGAAAACTGCTTCTACTCTAGAAGCACCGACTATGATGTCTCTGTTAGGGTCTACATATCTGAGAATAACTCTGTCTAATTAGGTCTCATATTCATGAGAAACTCATCATGAGGCTCTATACTGTAATGGGCCATAAAACTTGTTTGAGTCAAACCTCATATTATCCTTTAGCCTTAAAACAATCACATATCATTACTTAGACACTGTTGCGGATGAGTCTAAAATTCTCTCTTAAAATGAGGTTTTGAAGTCCCTAGATGCTAAAGCATAAGTCAATTGATAACACATTTTCATAACCTCGTAATAACCGTAATTGATCCTTGAACTCATTTTTTTAACGATAAAACCTTCTTGGTTCATAAGTCCTAGCATGGATTACTCGTACTCCCTAACGCTAGTTAACTCATTGCCCATGCAATAGAATACATACTATCTTGTAATGCTCCAAAGACACTTTTAGTAACTTTTTACTATCAACTCAACTTTATTGCCAAGTCTATCCCTTATACCAATGGTTATTTTGGAAGATCCAACTTACTTACTTTTGTGCATATACTATTATTGTCTACCTCGAGTTGGATTATTTTCTTTTCTTAATCAAATTGATGGTCTTGCTAGTTCATGTTTCCAACACTTGCACACAAAGTCAAAATCCCTTAAATCTTACTAATTCCCTCCATATTTTACGTCTTAACTAATGAAGCCTCAACATACCATATCAATAGTTCTCGAACATCTACTGTTACTAGTAACTCCATTTTAACTTATCCCTTCTCAACCTTCTGTTTTGGTAATAGATTCTTGTGTTAAAACAAAGTTCCATACCAATCATCTATGTAAGCTATTTTTCCATCTAATACATATTGTCCCAAAGTCCCCCATGATCATTAGATATTTTTCTTTTACACCAAAACAAATACCTTGTAACCCCTCATATCCTGCCTCCAAACCATACTTAACTAGTAGTATTGAACACATTAAATTCCTTTCTTTTTCCAAAAAGTAAACTTCCTTGGATACTTCTCTCTCGTTTACACTTATCTTTGATAAAGCCACTAAAATAACGACTGTAACGACCCGACCCCCCTAGGACTTAGGTTAGGCCATTACTAAAAAAAATGCATGCACAGAATTTAAAACGACGCTCAGTTATTTGAAATAAATGCTAATTAAACAAGAGAAGTTCAAAAGACATTTATTAAATGCAATTACTAAAACAATAATTGGGTACCCAAAATTCTTAAAGACTAATAAAAGTATATAAGAATAATCCTTAGTAATAAATTTCAAATAGTAAAACCAAATTTTAAGGGGAATATAAGGACTCAAATTTCAAGATGCGGAAGCGAAAAAGACTAGTCCCAGTGACACGATCACGAATTCCACTGCGCCATCACCGGTGCATCTTTACCTTTTCCTGAAACATTAACATAAGAAAGAATGAGTATGAAATACTTAGTAAGTAACTCCACCACTAGGGTCAGACTAGGCATCTATGTCCTTTAGATACCCACCTATGACATATATACACACATGAAATAGATAAGAGACTGAGTCCTATCCTACTGTAGTTAAGTATGCCTACTACCTCTGGTGAATCCCATAGGAAACACAAATTGGTGAATCCCGAAGGAGACACAAACTGGTGAATCCCAAAGGAAACACAAAACTGGAGAATCCCGAAGGAAACACAAACTGGTGAATCCTGAAGGAAACAGAAAACTGGTGAATCCCAAAAGAAACACAAACTGGTGAATCCCGAAGGAAACACAAACTGGTGAATCTCGAAGGAAACAAAAAACTGGTAATTCCCGTAGAAACACAAACTGGTGAATCCCGAAGGAAACACAAAGTGGTGAGCATCTAACTAATCAGTAAGGACACCACACAGTCTCAACATTCCGAAAACATCACCGTACGTGTCTATGACATACATGTAATCTTTAATACCATGGCTCTACCATATACACATATTTCTCAACAACATATCCCACAACATTCATGCATATCTTAACACCATAGTTCTACAACATACATGTATGCCTCAACATTAGCTGGTCAGATACAAATAAATGGAAACACATACTACCTCATACTAACATTCAAGCACCTATGTGTATATTTAAACAAAACAGATCTCGTGCCAGGACTTTCTTTGATTCAAGTCATACTATCAATCAACATGCCAAAATTTACTATAAGATACACTCACCATGCTAGCATACAACTAAAGTTTGGCCCATGGGCAATTCCAGTGGTAAGATTACTTACCTCGATACTAGATTCAGATATCGATCCAAGCGATAGCCTTCAATAATAAATCTTTGAAATCAATTTCCCAACGAAGCCTAAGTAACAACCACCCTTATATTCCAATATCCAAAATTCTTCCTTCAATCAGACCCTGCTTCCAACTTATAAACTATTTTCTCCCTTAAAATTTTCAATTCACAAAGAATTTATCTCAACCTCTTCCATAATGAAATTAATTCTTGACGTTAATTTCAAATTAAATTTGTATGACATAACCTCCTTCCAAAATGAAGTTAATTCTTGATATTAATTTCAAATTAAATTTGTGTGACATTAAAAGTCCAATTTTCATAACTTCCCTCCAATTAAACCATTAAATTGAAATACCAATTCCTTCCAAAATGAAATTAATTCCTGCCATTAATTTTCAAATTGAATAATTTCAACGTTAATTCGTTAATTTCCAAATTAAATAATTTTAACGTCAATCCATTAATTTCCAAATTAAATAATTTCAACGTCAATCCATTAATTTCCAAATTAAATAATTTCAACGTCAATATTTAAATTCCCGCAATTACACTTAAGTCCAAAAATTCCAAAAATACCCTTAATTAATAAAAATTACTGAAATTACATAAATAATTAAAATTCGGGGTGTTACACAAGAAACCGAGATTACTCTTTTAATATGAAGAACTACAAAAACATTATCCAGTAAAAGATAACGTTTCTTGTCAACAAATAACTTAAGCCTGCCTACAACAACAGCTGAAACAACCTCACCAGTATGACTCGAAGAGTCATCTTTCCCTGTGGCAACGTTTTCCAAGAACTGGATCCTTGGTAAGAGGAACTGAGATGATTGATAGCACCTGAATCTAGGATCCAAGCAGAATCATCATTCTCTACCAGACATGTCTCCAAGACCAATAAATCATATTTATTATCTTGTCTCCTCTTTTGGAGAGTGTGGGATCGAGGTCGTTTTCCAGGAAATTCATTTCACATGAGTCTTTTGAATGTAAGTAATCGGTAATTTTAAAAACTTTAAGCGGACATAATAATGAGTTGCTGAAAAGAAAAAACACATTTTAAAAATTCATTTCACACAAGTCTTTCCAATGTAAGGCTCATCAACGTTCTGATCAAAGCCAAACGACATGATAGCGGTACCAAATCTGACGTCCCAAGATCTAGATGCTTGTTCCAGCCCATAAATTGACCTATTAAGCTTGCAAACTCTTTGCTCTCAATCTGGAACTATGAACACCTCTGGTTGAGTCATATAAATGATCTCCTCAAGATTACCACTAAGAAAGGCAATCATGTCCATTTGTCAAATTCCATAATCATAAAATGTGGCTATGGACAGGAGAATTCTGATAGACTTCAGCATGACAACAGGTGAGAAAGTTTCCTTATAGTCAACTCTCCCAACTTGGGTATAACCCTTTGCCACGAGTCTAGCCTTAAAGGTTTGCACCTTTCCATCTACACCTCTTGTTCGCTTATTGATCCACTTGCACCCAATATATCTTACCCCATCAGGTGGATCAACAAGCTCCCAGACATTATTGAAGTACATAGACTCCATTTCCTGGTTCATGGCCTTAACCTATTCATCTTTGTCAACATCCTCCATTACTTTCTTAAAAGACAACGTATCCTCGATCCCATCATTCGTAATGATGTTTTGCGCTTCAATCAAACCCATGTAGCGATCCGATGGGTTCATAACCCTCCTACTACGTCGAGGCAGACTCAACTCTTGAGCTGGTTGACTAGATGTTCTGACCTCAATAACTCTTGTTGATCTGTTAGCCTATTCAACAACTCTTGTTGAACCCTCAACAGTCTCAGTCTGACTAGAGATCTCACGCAAAATGAGCTTACTCCGTGGCTTATGATCCCTCATGTGGTCTTTTTCCAAGAAGATAGCATTTGTAGAAATAAACACTTTGTTCTCATTCGGATCATAGAAGTATCCACCTCTCGTTTCCTTGTTGTAGCCTAAAAAGAAGAAAACCTTTGAACGCGGATCCAACGTCTTTGGGTTAGTCACTAGCACATATGCGAAACAGCCTAAATCCTGAAGTGGCGTAAACGACCTTTACGGCCTCTCCATAACTCAAAAGGAGACGTAAACTATCTTCGTACATATAAGTTATTTTCCACTGAAAAAAAACTATCACCATTCCATTTTGTAAAATAAACACTTTATTCTCAGAAAAAGAGACGATATAGCCTTGTTCAATGAGACAAGAAACCGAGATTAAGTTCCTCTTAATATGAGGAACTACAAAAACATTATCCAGTAACAGATAATGTGTATTTTCAACAATTAACTTCAGCCTGCCTACAACAACAGCTGAAACAACCTCAGCAGTACCGACTCGAAGTGCCATCTCTCCCTGTGGCAACGTTTACTAGGAACTAAATCTATGGTTAGAGGAACTGACATGATTGGTAGCACCTAAATATAGGATCTAGGAAGAATCATCATTCTCTACCAGACACGTCTCTAAGAAAATAAATTATATTTACTGTCTTATCTCCTCTTTTGGAGAGTAGTGGGATCGAGGTCGTTCGCCACGAAATTCATTTCACACAAGTCTTTCCAATATAAGTAATAGGTCATTTTAAAAACTTTAAATGGAAATACTAATGAGATGCTGAAAAGAAAAACTCATTGACCTATGTTAGGTTTTAAACAAATACCTATTGTAAAACAAAACAACATCCAATAAGCTTTTAGCAAAACTAATATGAACCCCGTGTGACATCTAGTTTCACAATGATGCTTCAAAGGTTTAGGACAAAAGTCGCTGAAGGGAAGTCAGTTATCCCTCCTCTAAATTGAGAATTTCTCAACCAATCATTAATAACAGAATAACTCTTGCTTCTATAATGACTAACCATCACTGATTTGGCCAATAGATCATTACCTTACTTAACAATCTCCCGTGAGTGTGACATGCCATTTTAAGCCCTAGAGGTTCACCCCAAAAAGCCAATCCGATGAGAAAAAATCTTATTGGGGCCAAACCTAAAGTGACTTTATCCATTTCTAGAGTTCACCTTGATCTTGACCAACTGCACAAAACCCATTCGAAGGCGAACATTCAAAGGTAACACGAGGTAATACAGAATGATCTCAAGGCGTGAACCAATAATAGAGACCATAGGATGTTTTGACACATAGCCTTCACCAAATTACTATAAACACTCTCTCTGTTCACCTTGATATTGACTCATACAAACACCATCGGAAGGGGGATGCTCCCAAGGCACCACAAGGCCAAACATGAATCTCACGGTGTTAACATATAGGGAGAAACGTGAGTGGAATCATTGACATATCAGATATGCCTCTTCCTCCCATTGAGTATTTTATAATCTAGGGTTTAGCTTACTTAGAAAAAACACAGGCTAAGGAATTTAACTAAGTGACTTTTAGGTTTGTTAAAGAGTAACTTTTACATTGGATAGTGAAACAGCTTTTGATCATCATTCATTAAACTCTTTAACGGAGTCTTTGACCAAATCGTCTCATGCTTGTTCAAAATCTATCTAATTCACCTTTTCAGATAGGTTCCAAGGTAGGGGTGTTACATTTCCGTCACCTTAAGAACCTCAACCTAGTGAGGACCCGCCTTTGACAAAAGGTCCCTTATAGATAGGTTTACAACAAATTTAATCTTTTATTCCAACCAATTTAATCCTATTAAACCGATTTAAAAATATTAATCTAGGTTGCTAAACTCCTTAGAACCACATGAACTTAGGTCTATCTCAATCCAATTTTAAAACCCTTTTAAGAACTTGAGTTCACCCTTGTCTGCATGCAACTCTAAATTATTGATTTTAGGTCTAATTTCCTTTACAACACTTATAAACAGAAACAACCATGATAATGCGACGCTAACACATGCAGGGCATTCAGAATGATGATAAAAAGCATAAGTGTCATGCTCAATGCACTGTCCATTCATTGCCACTTCTTTTATATAACACTTATACAAAACAACAATGAAACAAGCAAAACATGATTTCATTCACCCTTAAACTATAACACTTATAATAAAGTGTGATGCATGATAATTCTCACTGCATGCAAAATATAACTCTTATATTTCATGATGCATGTGTATGCTTTCAAGTAATTTCTTCATGCTCGATTATAACAATTATAATACATGATGCATGAATAATTGCACAACCTAAGGTGGGTTTTGAACTATATGTCAAACATTTTGGCATATACACCATACATCACAAGTATAATAAACCAATGTTGATGAATTGGGTGAAATTGCCTTAAAACAACAAAAGGAAAACTTATATTACAAAGAAAAGGAGTCTCCGGTTCAAACAGGCGAATTGGGTCTTGAACAACTCAGGCAAAGCATCGCGTCTCCAACCATCGTGTACTAAGCACCCCACGATCGTCTACACGATAAAACAAACGCTTTGCTCTATCGCTTACCAGCGCTCACAGAGCTAAACAATCATTTAGCAAATACTACACGATCGTTTAGCTATTACTACACGCTCGCATACCTTTTAGAAAGCAATGATGCCTGAAGTACACGATCACTTAGTGCGCCCCGCACATCGCCCGCCGTCTAAACGACTACGATGCCATGAAGCACCATTTCCCAAGCGATCGCTTAGCTAGCGCCTCTGTATCACATATACGCGATTGTGTAGGTAGTAACTAAGCAACGAATCTTGCTAACTACACGATCGTCTAGCGCGCACCTTTTACTAAACGACAAGCATCATATGTTCCCACTACGATCGTCTACCTCCAGTGCCTACACGATCGAGCAACCAACGCTACGTGATAGAGTAAACGATTTACCTTATCGCTTAGCGTTAGCTAAACGATCGTTTAGTAAATATTACACGATCGTTTAGAAAAATGTAAACGATCACTTAGTTAAATCCCAACGATCATTTACCTGAGGCTACACAATACGACCAATGCTTGGTCTTTTTCTTTGTTGAGAACCACATCCCCATGCATCGAAACTTCATTACGAATGACTCGACTAACTCAAACCTTTTAAATTACAGAATCAATTTGTAAGTTAATTACGCCCAAAAAGCACAGGGGCCCTTACAAATTAACACTTTATAATTACAGAAAGCTTTAACTAAAGGCAATTAAACCTGAAACATTCATCAACTTCATCCACAAATGCACTTAACATTTAAATACAAATGCAGAAACCCATCGCGACTGTAAAATGAGGTTCAAAATAGAGTTGTAATTTGGAATATTAGAACAACCTTGCTTTGACAGCAATTGAAGGAAATCGATCATGAGGATTTTCATGACCAGCGGAATAAGTTATTCTAAATTACAATCATATATGAATATAACAAATTACAGTCGTAAATAGAAACAAACGATTATGAATTTTTTACAGAAATTACAGCATGAAAAGTACAAATAAACAAGGAGAATGCTACGAACATTTATCGACTCGTCTCCACACTTCTTGCTCATGAACGCTCGAACACAACAACCTCGAATGCTCAAACAACACGACCGCTCCACAACACGAACACCACACACTCGTCCTTTGCGATTGCCTCGGTCATGAACACCCCAGTAACACAACGGCCTCCACAGAACCTCGACGGCATCAAGTTGAGTATGACTTTGATAATGTAGTTTTCATGAGAAGTATAAATTGTTAGGATTGGAGATGAGAGAAAGAATGTTCTTAATGTGCAAACTGTAAACAATGGGGACAACTTTGATGAGAAAAATATGATATGTAAATGGAAAAATATATGGAAAAAGATGTGTTTTTTGGAATGTTAGTCGTCCATTTCAAACAAAATTTCCCCTAATCTGTTTACTTCCAACAGATTTTGAAGATGCAACTGAAACTAAACTGTCCTATTGAAAGACATAAAAAAAGAATTACCTCCATATAAATATTCACATTTGAAGTCTTTTGTCAAAACAAGCCATTGTAGCTCAAAGCAAATTATTTTGTACATTGACGTGTGCATTATAAAAGAATGGTTGTCTCCAAAGAGAACATGGTTGTTTTTATTGGTGTCCTTTTGTTAAGCATGAACTTTGTTGAAATTGCAACTGCAATTAGATCTATCAATCTCGATCATCTTAAAGATGATGCCAATGTTGCATGCAATAAGGAGTTCCTATAGAACTACATGATGATGCTAATCAATATGGGAGAGGGAACTATCCAATTGTTCACTGCAAATCTCCACATGATGGACAACATAGGATTCTTGGAGATGAAGTAACAAGTATCCTTGTTGATACCTCAAAAAAGATTCAAGGGGATAAAGATATTGTTCATACTCAACCACATATTGTTTAAATTTATTTCATAAGTTAATAAAAAAATATTATTTTTACCTTCATTTTAAGAATATTTGTCTCAAAGGAAGTTTACTTTGCTAATTGCATTACGTTCTTGGATTGATTAAGCAAGAATGACCATTTCTATCCTGATGAATTTCTAATCTTTAGGTTTTATTATCAATTAGGTGATCCTAGATAGCCTATGAATCAAGCCATAATTCAAACTAAACCTATTGCTATTGAATTGAGCATGCTTTCAATGCAATTACGGACATAAAAAACACACATAACAAAAAAAACATACAAGAAATTTAAGTCATCAATTCATCAATCCTATATGCTAGTTCTAGAAATTGAATAAAAGAAAGGAAATCATAAAGAAATAGGAATAGTCCAAGGTAGATTCATAGCAAACCTCAAAGAATTCAAGAAAATCCTATAAATCTAAGAAACCGACGTTGTGGCCTTCGATCGTTCATCAAACTCGATTCTCATGCCAAAATAAATAATTACAACTCAAAATAAAAGGAAATCTCATGAGTTTTGGTTTTGAATGGCCAAAATCGAGCAACATATTGCCTAAATCAGCCTAACTCTCCTCCCCTTTACCTAATACTAAAAGAATATACATATATAATAGTCGCAACATTGCGACGCTCTTAATATAGACTCGATAACGATTATTAATGCCCAAAAACGTAGGGGCCTTTACAAACAACCATAAATGTAAAAGGATCTAAATCAAATAGAGGCTAATCATCCTGAAAACATCCATTAACCTGCGCATCCACAGCAAAATTTAACTATTAAACCAATGTAGAAATGCACCCACCATGGATGTAAATGTTATTTCATTGCAACAAATTAAACCAGAGTATTAGAACCTGACTCTGATACCAATTGAAGGATCTCATATCTAAGAGTTCCATGAGCACGTTCGGATCGCTCCGATCTAATAGTGACCAAAATACATATTATATATTCAAACATACAGTTATGCAAACAAATACTAATTATTGGCATGCTAAGAACAAGATAATAACAAGGGAAAGAGTGCCATACCAGTTAAAGACGTTCTTCACACTTCGACACTCCAAGCAGTAGAACCCTCCAAGCGATCTACCAATGCCCAGCAATGGCATCAACAACAGCAGCACGAACGACCGCGAACACGAACGTCGTGGGGACGACACCACCACTAAAGAGTCTTGGGTATTATCAGAGTGAAAACCCAAACGGTGGTCTTTGGTGAATTTGGTAGAGGAAGTAGGAAACATGAATCGTTGATCCAACCTTCAAGCGTTGGAGTGGTCTTGCAACTCTGGCCCGATGCTGCCTTGCGCGCGTGCATTGGTGGCATTCTTTTTTTCTTCACAATGTTGCAACGTTGCCCTACATCTTTGCATTATGCCTTTCAGCGTTGCACTGGAGCATTGACGGAAGGTTGCAACGCTACAATCAAGGGCACTTTGGTCATTTCTTCTCCTTTGAAGCCTAGATGGTCAAATTACCTCCAAATTACTTCAAAATAACCCCAGTTGACTCCAAAAGCTCGGTTCTAACTCTTTGGTGCTCAATACCTACAAAATAGGATAATTAACATGTACAATCCACATTAAGGATCCTAAATTAAGCTATAAATTATAGCTCTTTTTAAAGCTATCAAGCACCACCAACTTAATTCTTGCTCGTCTCGAGCAAGGTAAAACAAAATCTAGATATGAATCATGTGATGCAAATGAGTGGCTCAAATCTCAAGGCCAAAGATAACAAACTCTTCACAAAGATATGGTCATTCAAATGTATGCACTAAATCAAGAAATTTAAAACTTCTACGAGGAATTTCTTTACCATGAAAAGGAGAGCGAGAGGACTAAAAAAATGTAAAAGTAACAGAGATTTTTCTCTCTAATTGAACTCTATTTGGAATGAAGTGAATGGTTTGGAATGAAGTGCATGTTGTATTTATAGAAGAAAAATAATCCTAATCCTAAATTATTTGGGATTCCATAACTTGAAGTAGTAGATTAATTAAAGTAGTAGATAGATTATATTTCCTTTTTGAATAAGAAATTTTTTCCAATTAGGAAATCCATATTTTAATTAATTAGAAAATCCATAATCTAATTAATTTGGGAGTCCATATTTTAATTGAATTAGACATTTCACAATCTAACTAAATTAGAAATTTGATAACCTAATTAATTTAAATTAAATCCAAATTTCTCTTATCAACTCAATTTAAATTAATTATCTTCTCTAATTTGGATCTAAACTCCAAAAATAGATAGGATAAAAATTAAAACCACAATTTTCCCTTTTCATTCTTAAATTTCAAATTTCGTTTAATTTCCAAAATCCTAATTCTTTTCCTTTTCTTTATTTTCAAATTTTTATCCAAAATAATCAAAAAAATTCTAAACTCTTATCAAATTAATCTCAAACTAATTAACTTATCCAATTAACTTGATTTTGGCTCCAAAACCAAAATTAAAGTGAACATACAATCCAATAGTTGAGATAAATTACATCTTTTCAAATATTTAATCAATTTAAAATGACACTTTCTCTCAATTAAACTAATCCAATTTTCCCTCAAATTGAATTAAAATTCTAAATCACCAAAAATATCTTTTAAATTAATTATTTTGCCTCCCAAATTAAAATTTTAACTCCAATTTATCAAAATCACACCTAAATATTTCAAGATAATTTAATGAAGATTACCTAGAAGATTTGGGACTTCACATAGTTCATGTACGATAGTTGATAACTTGTATTTGTATAAGTTATTGTCTCCTAACAGTAGAATATTTAGAAGTAGTTAACGAGAAAAGCGTTGAAATCATAAGAGAATAAGGCAAAAAGTACTATTTTCTTAGCTTTATTTGGGATCCTTTTGCTATTTAATGTGTTAAATATGTTATTTCATAGATATCAAACATCCAAAAGGTAGAATCGGGTAGCTAAAGTGTTCGAGGGTCAACTAGAGAGTCTCGGTCTGCTAGACATGCTGCATATTGTCTAAGAAAAGTGGGAGATGATAGTGGGGTATGCCCTAGTTTATTGTATATTGTACATTTTTATATTATATTGTACATTAATCTCCCGAGTCATTAGGAAAAGTGGGAGATTGTTGGGATTGTTGTCCTAATTCTCTCGGCGTCTCGTTGTTTTGTAATGATACACATTGTTCAATGAATAAAATAAGTGTTATTTAATTCTGGCATTTACTCATATCCAATAAACAAAGCTTCTTGGTTATCTTATGTGAACTTAAGCATGTATATGTGATATACAAGTGGATCATGCCTTAAGTGATAACCTAAATCAGTCTATAGTATAAGGATTAAGGTGGGATACCTGATCCTGGTGACACTACGATACGACCCACTTTGTAGAGGTTTGCAAGTTTTGTAAACTACTACAAATGGTAGATCCTGACAATTCGTGTGGAAACGTGGAGCGAGGGTGTCCTATACAAAGAGTTTGTATAAGACCTGGACCACGAGATGACTAGACTTTGTATATGATGTCGTTGATACTAGAGACTTGCATCTCACCTAAACGACCATAGATGACACGACCTTAATCCTGAGTGTTTTGTGAACTCCTGCCTTTAAGGGCGGTCCTTTGATTAATATGGGTGAGAGTGGCCAGATTGCCAATTCAACATGCCTACCTTTTTGCGGACTTGTCTGATCTGGGAGCTAAAATGGATCGAGTCGAAACCTAAAAAAGCAACCTAGTCAAACAGAAGAGATGAAGCGCAAAAAGGATGAAATTACAGTTGACGCTAAGCACAACAGTGCTTGCTCGGTGTTACGCTCGACATAATTTCTAGTAGGTTATGTAGCGCTGCAGTGCTTCAGATGATATGCGTCACTGCGCCTTTAGATGACCCTCTGCGCTTCGATAACCGTGGCTAGCGCCACAGTGCCAAGCTGTTTTATAAAATCATTTTGCTCAATTTTAGGGTAGACTTCAACTAGGCTTTCAACCCCAATCCGATTTCCTCCTCTCCTCTTCTCCTTTCCCCTGTTATTCTTAGTTCTTGGGTGTATTCTGATTATTGTAAAGCTCATATGGGACAAATCTCAGGGCGAAGATGAGTAGTTAGTTTAGGTCTAGATGAAATTCGTGGATCTATAATGAAGATTTTTACTTTTAATCTATGTTTCTTATTGATTGTTTATGATTTTTAAATGTATTTAAACTTCTATGCTTGAAACGTATTAATTAATTAAAATTAAATTTTATTTCCATTTGAATTTCAATTTCAGAATTGAAATTATATATATATGATTTAATTTTGAATTAAATCAAATTTTAATTGGAAAATCCAATTACTTAAGTGTTTTTTTTTTTCCAATCTTTTGGAAATTTGAGTGGGATTATCTCAAATCTTGCACCTATTCCATTAACTTGGTGTTGATTGAAGTGTCAATAAGCACAATCAAGTAGTACTTACTTGTTTAATCTCATTAAATACTTTGATTTTTCAGATTGGAGAAGATCATGCAAACTGAATTTTTGGAATTCATATTTTCTCTCCAAAACAGTCTTTCTTTTCTATCTAATTGGCTTCAATTGTGTGTTTCCACCACACAATCTAAGTTAGAGATCAGTAGGGAAGATAATTGTGGTGGTATACTATCAATTTGGAGGCCAAATTCATGAAGAGGAGTTGTGATTGAAGTGTATCAACGAAGGTTGTAGTTTTAGAAACCTTTTTTCTATGAAATTTGTTTTTAGCATGCTTCTAAACTCAAATTAAGTGTAATTAGAGTGCTTATTGATTTTGATTTTTTATGCTGCATGAATGTTTATTCTATCAATTGGTATGAGGGCATGAATTAAGCACTCAATTAACGTTAATTTGCGTTTGGTGGGTGAATTTCTAAGAATGCATGTTTAGTTGACTGATATGGTTGAAATTCAATTTTGGCATTAGATTTTTCTTTGATTATAAAGTTTAATTTATAATTGGTTCTTGACTGATGAACATATATGTGCGCTCTAGAGTCTGTAATTTTATTGGAATCAATAGAGTTAAAATTAGGTTGTAATTGAAGTTTGAAGCAAGCAAGATTCATAGCAGAAACCTGGAGGAGCAAATACTGTCAGGAAGCGTTGCAACGTTGCCTTAGAGCATTGCAATGCTACTCTTGACAAAGCCCAAAGATTTGCAACGTTGGGATGGAGTGTTGCAACGTTGCTCATCTCAACCCAAACAAGCGCACATTCGTGAGCTGGTTCGCGCGATCTGAATCTGATTTGATCAATTTTGATGGATTATGGTCCAGTTCAGCTCAAATTGGACTGGTTCAGACTCAATTGGAGCATTGGAGGGCCAATTTAGGTGGTTCGAGTCCAATTTGGGTCGAGTCGAGCGATCCAACCTTTTTTTGAAGAAGTTTTGAACCTTTTTGTAATAATTAGTTATCAATTGCTTCTTAGGATGTGAAAGTTGAACTATATTAGCGTTGTTTAAATATTTATGCACGTGATGTATGTTATATTTAAATTAAACATGTATGTGCATATAGTATGCCATGTAGATTTAAAATCCCACCATAGGAATGAAGGAACCCTAACAATAGGATCCTTTGAGCAGAAGGGTGATCGTACAAATTTAGACAGTAAAGATTTGAGCATATTTGAAATGTTCAAATTTAGACAGTAATGATTTGAGCAGAAGCACGATCATCCAAATTTAGACAGTAATAATTTGAGCAGAAGCAAGATCGTCCAAATTTAGACAGTAACGATTTGAGCAAAAGCGCGATCGTCCAAATATAGTGGCGTGTCTCGGTAGTTAACGAATATTGACTATTTTAGGCCTAAAGAGTTTAGCTAATTAATTTCAAATCGTTGGAGCTCATGATTTATAGGTCTATAAGATCCCTCTATTAGCTCTTAAAATTATTTCTTGGATTAACGATTTGAGCGAATTTGATATGTTCAAAATCAAAATTAGGGTTTTGAATTTGAAGCATTGAGATTCAATTTACGATTGGGTTAATTATAATTGAAATAATTAAACGTTTAAATTTATTGAAATTAAACGTATATCAGAGAGATTAAAATATTTAAACATTGTTTTAAAAATTAATTAACATGAATAGGATTCATGTATAAAATAGGTGTTTTATTAATTTAATATTTGATATTAAATTATTGTTTAATTAATTAAAAATTAAATTTTATTTCCATTTGAATTTCAATTTCATAATCGAAATTATATATATATGATGTAATTTTGAGTTAAATCAAATTTCAATAGAAAAATCCAATTAGTTAGTGGAATTTTCCAATGTTACACCTATCCCATTAACTTGGTGTTGATTGAAGTGTCAATCAACTAACCAAATAGTGCTTGTTAAAATACTCTGATTTTCCAGATTGGAGAAGATAATGCAAACTAAATTTCTAGAATTCATATTTTCTCTCCAAAACCCTCTTCTTTTCCTATCTAATTGGCCTCAATCGTGTATTTCCACCACTTAATCCAAGTTAGAAAATAGTAGAGAAGATCATTGTGGTGGTTTACTATCAATTTGGAGATCAAATTTGTGAAGAGGAGTTGTGATTGCAGTGTATCATCAAAGGTTGTAGTTCTAGAAACCCTTTGTTCTATAAATTTTGTTTTCAGCATGCTTTTAAACTCAAATTAAGTGTAATTAGAGTGGTTATTGATTATGAGTTCTTCCGCTGCATGAATGTTTATTCTATCATTCCTTGTCTTTAAAAATCATACAATAATGTTAGGTTTTAACTATAAGAAGTAGAAATAATTAATATTTAGAGAGGAAGTTAATAACAATATTATCTTCTTGCTTTTTTTTGTTGAATGATAAAATTAGTATTTTTATAAGATAAGTTTAGCATTCATTTGCAAGAATATTATCTTAAACTTTTCACAAATTGTTGTCTCCACATAATCCAGAGTAGGATGGTGATACTTTAAATAAAACACATTCAAATTATAATTTCTCTAGAACAAATGAGGTAGAAGTAGTTGTGATCCTTTGCTGGCTCGCAGCTCCCTGACTCCTCATGACTAAGTGTCTTGAGAATTAAGGTCTGAAACTCTTACCTCTTGATTCTACTAGAGCTCTCTATTGCTCTTTTTTTCCACTCTGCCCTTGGTCAACATTGGCTACGCTCCTCTCAACTCTAGTGGTTGTCTCCACTAGCTAAGTGGAATCCATTCAGTTAGCTATAGAAGTCATTGTAGTACGAATTTCTTTTATCAAATCATTCTCAAACCTTCTACATCTATCTTTCTCTTCCACTATGATCGGAAGAGCGTACTGAGACAGGTCTGTGAACTTCTGCTCATATTTAGCAACCGTCATTGATCCCTGAACTAATTTGAGGAACTCATCTCTCTTAGCTTCTCTAAAGGAGCTAGGATAATATTTATCCTCAAACACTTTTCTGAACTTCGACTGGGTCATAACCTCTGATTGGTTCCTTTTGGCATCTACGATCTTCCACCATTTCTTCAGCTCCTTTTTGTAATAACAACACTACCAACCCAACCTTATGGTCATCTGGATATCTCATCACATTAAAGCACATCTCGATCAAGTCTAACCAGACCTTAATGTCTGTTGGATTTGTGGCCCCCCTCAAACTTTATTGTACATAGGGCTTTCAGCCATTCAATGTTATATTTCTTTTCTAGGTCTGCCTGTACGGACCCCACACTCGCTGCTAACCTCTGGACGATCCTATCATATACTCTTTCCTCTAACTAAGGATTTGCTCCCATCTGCAGTATATTCGACTTATTATTTGAAGTCAT
This sequence comes from Benincasa hispida, assembly GCF_027475165.1. Lineage (NCBI taxonomy): Eukaryota > Viridiplantae > Streptophyta > Magnoliopsida > Cucurbitales > Cucurbitaceae > Benincasa > Benincasa hispida. The sequence continues at coordinate 25,275,617 of NC_143483.1, forward strand.
TTCTTGAATAATTGGATTTTTACCTTTTCTCTTACTTGAATCTAGATTCCTTCTATCCTCAGGGTTTCTAATGGTAGGGTCAGGATCCTCATTTGCCGCCTGCTTGCTCCACCTGCCACTTCTTTTTGGCAGTCTTACCTAATTATGAAGTACACATGTTAGGAATTCACAATATGGACATTAACTAATGCATGAACTCTCTCTTCCTCCCAAAACCTTGTGTTCTGATACTGACTTGTCACACCCCCTCCCAGATTACCCTCTTAATCCAGAAGGGAATGTGACGACAGCAGTTAACAACCCTTTTGTGGCACTTACTGTCTAAGTTACATCCTTAACCTGCTTAGAAATCCCTGGATACATATATAACATTCATCAAACTAATAAGACTTTAAAAACAACCTCAGAACACTAAAGCTACATAACTACATCATATTAATAGGTACAGAGTTCAGTAGGTCCCAATATATCTACTATCCCTAATATGAGCAACACATATGTACAGACATTTATAGAATAAACACCTAAAACTTCTCTTTAGACTTTGAACTTTGAACTGGAGTTCTTGAGTCGCAGAGTAGAGGGCAGCTAACCTCTAGGAAATTGACCACTACCTAGGAAAAGGAAAACATTTGAAAGATTCAGCTACTTGCCTAGTGAGTGACTGATAAAACATATTCATTATGCTTGAAACTGAAAGCTACCAAGGAAACTCATACTTAAACATTTTAAGACATAGTATCTTTGAAAAATATAACTAACATAATCCTTACTTGAGAGAACCATTTTACTCAATCCCTCAACAACAATCCTTAGTTGGTGTGGAATAATCCCAATCCTACCAACGTCAACTCTACATACGCACGTGGTAATAACTAAGTACCGCCATACCTTAGGTACTATTATCTAGATACCTTCTCAAGTCCTTCAGTATCGGATTTAACATATTCATCATAAATACTCCTATAGTAAAACATGTATACTTGAAAGCATGAATAGCATAAAACATGTGCTTAACTTCTCTATCATATAATCATGAATTTCTAACACATGCTTTTAAAACATAAAATGTGTAAATACTTAGAATCACACTTTCATAAACTTCTTTAAACTGAGTATGCATTAATAAGCTCTTTGAAAAACTAGTTTGCTTGGAAACTATTTAAGCAGATCATAAAATGAGGCAAACATGATTCTAAACTTTTAAGTAGACATGTGCTTGTTAAAACATTTGAAAAACACTTAATTTTGTCAGTCACAATTTTCGGCTCGATCCTTCGGATTTATAAGCCTCTTCTTATTTAACTGGCCTGAAAATCACATTATTAACTTATGATTATCCAATCCAAACACTGCATGAACAGCTCATCATTTTACCATAATTCCTTTAACCCCTAAATAATCCCCAAAATGGTAAATTAGGGTTTAAGCATCCTTAACCTTTTAACTATTCAAACAAATTTAAAACCACAAACAACCTTAAATCTTTCAAATTTATTATAAAATCCCTTTTTCGAGTTAAAACATCCTTTAGTTCAATGATAGTCTTAAACAAATAGCTCCAAATTATTTAAATGATCTTAGATCTCAAAAATAGGATTTTGATACGGGTAAAAGATGACAGACATCATCTTCTTCCTTCAGATCACCAATTTTCTATAGGTTGCTTTGTTTTCCGACAGTTACTTTCAAGTTTTTAAGCTTCAATTTCACCCAATCCAATCCCAAAACCACTCAAATTTCTTCAACATAACTCATTAAATACCTCTAAATTGAATTACACAATAAGTTAGAGTTCACGAATTATCTTGGATAGCTCAAAATTTCGATTGAATCCCGACTACTCTGTTTCTTCGAAATTTTGCGCAACCCACTGCTTTCCTCAAAATTAATGGCTTTCCAAATTCGTTCTCCTTAAGCATCCTTCAGTTCTTCCTTACTCGATTCTCTTCAACATTCGCGAAGCAAATATCCCAATTGATCAACTAGTTTAAGGGAAATTCTTTAAATTCTCCAAGTGTATACAACTGTCTGTGACAACAGTATTTACAGCTTTCAACCCTTCATTCATCAATTTCTAAACCAAATTCCCTCAAATTTATTGCATTAAACTCATAAACAACTTCTTAATTTACTACTTGAGGATTTTGAACTTTATATTTCCTCGAATAGTTCAAAATCAACTCCCAAAACTACCCCTACTCTACTTCAACTGAATTCCCATATAGCCATGGTTTACCTACAAATTTGTCAATTTCCATCAATTTGCATGAACATCCTTCATGAAAACTGTTAATAAACCTCTTTTCGTGCTAACCCCAAAATTTCAGCTTCTAACTCTTTTTCTACAGCTCAGAGTCGTCAAAAAACCACAACTTGCTCGAAACTACTCGAATTCGGACCAACCTCCAGTCTTTTCTGTTTTTCACCATCTTTCCGGTTGAGATGCACTCTGGCAGCCCTAGGTCATCTTCTCTATCAAATTTCCTATGGTTTTATGAAAGAAATTCGAAAATTTCATGGTGAATTTCTAAACACTGACCTTCACAATCTACTACTTTATATGCACCGCCAACACCTTTTTCTTCTCCTTAAAAATTTTGCCAGTAGCTACTTTAAATTGATCACCGCACTCAATTAGGCTAAATTACTTCCCATTTGTTAATACTTAAACAATTATTCCCTTTTAATTTATATATAATCAAATAATAAATACTTTTCTCCGAATTTCACATTTAATTTTTAATTAATCACTCAACTCTTTCAATTACTTAACCAAATTTCATCTCTTTTCCTTTATCACCTAGAAAAATTCCTTTTAATTGCATATTCACATACTTCATTTTATTAAACACCTTAACAAATAAACCTACCTTATTCAACATGCTTTTTAAAACAATAAGTAACATTGTACATTGTCAAACATAGACATTAAAGAATTCAAAATCTAGACTTTACACATAATCCATAGTAGGGGTGGTGATACCTTAAATAAAACACATTCAAAGTCTAATTTCTCTAGATAAAATGAGGTAGAAGTAGTTGTGATACTTAACTAAATGACAAATCTAATCGACGATACTCGAATTTAATAACTATATTAAAACTTGTCATCGTACACTTGCGGTTTAGAACGATTGAAAAATTACACGACAGTTATTAATCCAGTATGAGTTAGTTTGTGGTTTATTAAGTTTATGAGATTTTGTGTATCCACAAGTTATAGGGAAACTTTAATAGGCCTGTTGTGCAAGCAAAAAACACATTTTATAAATTTTATATAATAAAACAAGAATATTTGTAATAGATAGTACAATAAGAGAAAAAATCTAAAAATATATAACATTTTAAAAATATTTGCATATATGTATAAGTTGACCAGTTAATCTTTGAATTTTTTTAATTTTCAATTTCACCCTCGCTTGTCTTGTTGCACACCTTCTTTTTTTATAGTCTTTTTATTTTCTTGCTTCTTCCCTTTTTTTTATTTTTTTTTCATTTTTCACTTTCTTTTCTTTCTCCAGTTTTTGCATCTTCTCTTTCTTTTGTTTTTTTATTTTTTATTTTATTTTCTTTCTCTTGCTTTTGCTTCTTCCTTTTATTTTTATTTTATTTTATTATTTCCTTTATCCGATTTTTTCTTCTTTTCTTTATTTTTTTATTTTCTTTCATTTCCTTCTTTTTTCTTTCTTTAATTTTCTTTTCTTTCATCGATGTTTGCTTATTCTCTTTTTTTTTTTAATTTTTTAATTTTATTTTCTTTCTCCTATTTTTACTTCTTCCCTTTTCTTTTTTTATTATTTTATTTTATTTTCACTTCTCCAGTTTTTACTTATTTTTTTTCTATTTAATTTTTTTTTCCTTTCTTCAAGTCTTTGAATCTTCTCTTTCTCTTATTTTAAAATTTTTTCTTTCCTTTATTTGAATTTTTTCTTCTTCCCTTTTTTTTTTCACAAGAATTATTAGGCTGAGTTTCGTACCCAAGACTTGAAAGTACTCAATTCATAAGTGACTTAACACCAACAAGCCAATCATCAAGTTTGATTATTATAACAAATAATAAATCTAAATAGTAAATGAAAGTTTATCAGTGATAGCCAGTAATATTTTCTATCATTGATAGCTTAATCTTTGATTATATTTTCATAGTTAGTAGCCACTTATAGAAATCTATCATTGATAGCCAATTTATTGAATTTAATTAATAAAGTTGAATCTCAAACTAAAATGTAAGTGGAATTCCTAGAAGTTATAACTAATAGCATGTTTATTAGTGATACAAGCTATCATCGAAAAGAAAAGGGAATTATAAATGTTTGGGAAGGACAAGAAAGGGGAAAAATGTGTTCAGTGGCTATGATTGATAGAAGCTACTACTGATAACATGTTACCAATTATATAAGCTAATACTAATAGCATGTTATCGATGATAGAAGCTACTCAATAGCATGTTATCGGTGATAGAACCTACACAATAGCACGTTATAGGTGATAGAAGCTACCACTGATAGTACGTTATCGGTAATAGTAATAGAGAACTATCACTAATAGCATGATATTAGTGAGATCATTGATAGCATCTTATTAGTGATGTTATCAGTGAAAGAAGCTATCACTGATAACCACAATATGAGTGATATTAGTGATATCGGTGATAGAACTTAGGTGATATTTATATATCGAGTTTCTTTCAAAGATGATAACTAGTTATAGAAGTGCATCATTGATTGCCTTACGTGTAAATATTTCAAGGTTGATTCTAATTGATGAAAGTCTATCAATGATAGTGGCTGATAGCTGCTATCAGTGATAGCTATGATAAAAGATATTATTAGTGATAGCTACTGTGGTAATGAAAGTTGTTTGTTTTCTTTCAAAGTTAATCACTATTTATAAATCTATCATTGATAGCCACTGATAGCCCTAAGTATTAACATTCAAGGTTGATTGTAATTGATGAAAGTGTATCAATGATAGTACTAATAATTGATAGCAAATTAAAAACTAATATTTCAAGATTGTATTAATTTTTCTCAAATTGAAAGCTATAGTTGATAGCAACTATCATCGATAGCAATGGATAGAAGCTATCACCGATAGTAGCTAACAGTGACTATCACTGATAGTTTCTATCAGTGATAACTTTTAATTTGAGAAAACTGTGAAAAAGCGAGCAAAAAGGTGACTAGGCATGAGCTTTTTAGTCATTTACCATTTTGTGATCTATATATGTAATTATTTTTATCATTGTACTATATATTTTATTATTTTGGGCTTGAATTCTATTTATGCAACTAGCCCATAAAACAATGGGGAGAGCTTTGATGTGAAAAACAATATATGTATATGTAAAAATAGATAGAAAAAAAATTCGTTTTTGGTAAAATGTTAACCCTCCATTTCAAACAATTTATCCAATTCTGTTTAGTTCCAACAAATTTCAAAGAAGCAATTTAAACTAAAATCGGCTATTAAAAGACATCAAAAGATAATTATCTCAATAAAAATTCATACTTCAAGTCTTTTATCACAACAAGCCATTGTAGTTCGGAGTAAATTATTTTGTACATTGACGTGCATTATCAAAATTGGTTATTTCAAAAAAAAAACATAGTTGTGTTAATTGGTGTCCTTTTGTTAAGCATGAACTTTGTTGAAATTGAAATTGCAATTAAATCTATCAATCTCCGAATCATTTTAAAGACGATGCCAATGTTGTATGTAATCAAGGAATTCCTATAAAACTACATGATGATACTAATCAATATGCAAGAATGAACAACCCAATTGATCATTACAAATCTCCACAAGATGGACAATATAGGATTCATGGAGATGAAGTAAGAAGTATTCTTGTATCCTTGTTGATACCTTAAAAAGGATTACAGGGGATAAAAATATTTTTCATACTCAACCATATATTGTTTAAATTTATTTCATAAGTTAATGATTTTTTTTTTACATTTATTTTAGGAAAATTATTTTAAATAACAAATGATAGACACAGATTAGTCTATCACGATTTATCGTGGTCTATCCCAGATAGATAGTGAAATTTTGCTATATTTATAAATACTATATTTGAAAACAACCCTTCATATTAAGAATATTTGTCTAAAATATTCTACATGTTTTCTCATGAAAGAAATGAAAAGGCATCAAAAGTATTCATGTAGAGGTTGTTACAAGAAACTTCATTCTTAAAAAAACGGTGAGTGTAAAAATCAATTTATACTAAAAAACTTTAAATGTTGTATGACAAAGAAACACAAATTTATTATTCTATCAATTAAAATCTACAGTTCTGTAAATAAATTAAATTTAGATCATCTGTTAACATTCTATTTTAAAATTATGAATGCATCATAACTTTCACCCATGTATATGATTTCTTTAAATACATAGTATATGGTTTTTATATAAAAGAAAAATGTATGTGTATTGCCCAAGGCCTTGCCACACCATCTTTTTTTTTTGTCTTGAATTGCTTCAAAGAGTGAGCCCAAAAACCAATATGGGTGTTTTCAACATGTTTTACTCTCACTCACATGCTTCCTAAAAAAATTTCCAAGAAATCACCCACAATATATAGGATTGCTCCAAGCTATGCATACTTAACTTTGGAGTTACTATGATTAAGCAACGTAAAAGGAATTCGGATCTTGTTGGTATAGATAGTGACTTTCAATTTTTCTAAGCTTTTCATAACTACACTACAAGAAATAATGTATATGATTGCAATGAAAAAAGTTATAAAAGACATTTTATATCCTTTTTCGAAGGTCCTGAAAGCCCATGTTATTAAAAATCTAAGACTTTTTATAGTGTTTTTGTAGAGATATATTGGATGTTATAATAAAGTATGAAGTTATAACTTATTTACTTTACTATAAAAACATATAATAGCGTCTTTTATTAAAGCTATAGTATGTTTATGTAGTTAAAATAATATGTTATTTTTAACTTATAATAGTACTTTTTTAACACTATAGTATAGTATTTATAGCTTTAATCTTATGCTATAGTAAGATTATTTAGTCTTTGCTAATAGCTATATTTACTATAATAATCTTTTGACAACACTTCTTTTTCACCATATAAATTTTATTATAGTTTTGCTCATGTCTATAGAAGGTACAATTTTTTTTCTCAACAATAATATTTGTATATCATTTTTCATATTTGTGTTAAAAATAAGCTCGTGACTCAAGCTCAACCGACACATATTACATATTTTATAACATATTAAATACATGACTTTCATTCATAATTGAAATTTTATAAATCTATTAACATTACAAAAAAAAAAAACAATGTAGTCATTTCCTAGAAAAAAGTATACAAATGACATAAAATAAAGTAATGCATCTTTTATGTTTATTTTTCCAAGTAAATAAAATATTTTGCAAGTCTTATTTGTTCACTTGTAATTCCTAAGATTCCCTTGATCTCCCATAGATATGTTTTTTAAGGTTGGTTTGTACCTTTGATGGATACCTATTAAACAAAAAACATAGAAACATATTAAATAAACAAGACACATATTAAATAAACAAACATAACAAAAGAAATCTATTGATTTAATAGCCCAAGTCATTTAGAAATCTACTGACACCAAACTAAAACAACGAATTACATAATTGAACATCCCGGACTTATGAACCCAACACATCTTTTATATATATATATATATATATCAACTATTAGCCAACAAAATAGTACAACCATCCCAACATAAATTATATTATATAAAAAGAAAAGGAGCAACACAAAGCTCCACTACCAACTAAACTAAACAAGGTAGTGAGATTTACAAACTTATGAATTAACATATATATCATAAAGCAAATGTGTGGTTTAAAGTTGCCAAGAATACACAGAACAATAATGAAATGAATGTCATTAACTCAAAAACAATGAATTAAGTCAAAAACAATGAATTAGAAATGTCATAAACTTGAAATGAATCCATAAAACATTTTTTTTTTCACACAAGGAGACAATGATTAAATAAAAAAAGGACACTAAAGAATTAATATCAACCATTTTTAACATCAATTCTATATTGGAACATACATAGATACATGTAAATATGAGATTATTTCTCAACACTTAATCCAACACATGAACCCCTCTCAAAACAACCAACCATAGTAATAGTATTTTTCCAATATTTTATGACCAAAACGATCTAACAAAAGTTCAAGGTGTAATAATAAAAAATGACATCTCAAAGTACTTTTACACTCACACAATAGGTATATATATGAAGGAATAAATAAGTCGTCACATCAGTCTCATAAGCAACATATATAGATCAATCACCAAACCACGTCAACAATCGCAAAATGATCACCCCTACATATGCCAAGTTAACAATATAACAACAATTTAACATAGCAAGATCACATCATTGATCAATTTTTAAATCAACCGAAGATAAGCATCTCTCAATTATGCTTTTCTTTCGACATATATGAAAAGAATTTCATAAGAATATTAATTGACAAGGCTCAACTATGTGTCCGATTTGAACGTGACCCTTAGGGGGGGGGGACTAGGCGGCTACGACCACTAACTCTAGAATGTATATTAATAGAAAGTACACGAGCAACTAAATTACATAAGAGGATGTGAGATTGTGCCCTTCACAAGATGGAGCGTTAGACTCCCAAACAAACACAACTTAGAGAAATAAAGACAAAATTTGTTGAAAATCTAAGATAAAAACTATAGCTCAATATGAGAGAATAAATTAAAGAAGGATTAAACTCGGACCTCTTTGAATGTCAATATTCACCAGGAGCTTGATCAATATTGAAACTTCTCGAAGGAGTTTGGTAAACCACTATTCGAATGTTCAAAATGCTCAAAATCTTTCCTCTCAAACCACAAAATGTAGAAAATAAGTCATGATTAACTTCAACTCCCAAAAGTTACTTTCATCACATGAACATAATAGATAGTTATAAAAGAAAGGGTGAGAAACAAATTTTCTTAATAACTATATAACATAACATATACGCCTAGATAAGTACACAATGTTAAACCTCTACTTACGTCCAAATGCCTAACCAACTCCAATGAAGAAGAAAAAATCCCAAGCTACTAACTGTACAATAAAAGAAGAAAAAAGCAATGCAAATTTGTCTCAAATCAAGCTTTAACCACAAAAATTTATATGCTCCTTCTTTCATTTCGAGGCCTTCTACTAATTTTGCCATTATGTTTTCCTTCACAGGATTCCAATGGAGATGCTCATCTAAAGTAGGAGTTTAAGTAAACTTGGAACTTGCCAATCTTCCATATCTTTTGACTGAAGAAGCTCTCAAAATGTTCTCATATCAGTTTTCATCATCTAATGAACCTTTGTGACATTGAAGAGAAGGAGAAGAAAATATGGTAATGAATTGTTATAACTATCAAACACATATGGATTTTGTGGTTTTTTAGGAAAGGATTTTCAAATGCAGGCTACCGAGAAATGCAATAACATAGTCAATTAGATACAATACAAAGAAACAAACAAACTATGTCCACAACGGGAATAATTCCAAATCTGCCCCTTCTCCATACAAACAATAACTTTACAATCAAGTGAAGAAGTATTTATAATACTCAATTTAGCTTGTAAATTTGGTCTCCACAACTAATTAGTTAAGTAATTTATTGTACATAACACTAATATTCAAAGATGCACATGTTTAGTGAAACTTTAGAAGTTCAAATGAACATATTTGTAGTTTTAATCTAAATTGATCGTAGAAAAACATCAACCCCGTAGTCAAGTCAGAATTAAAATAATCAAATATACTAGAGGAATTCCATGATTTGATGTGCAAACATCATGACCTCATGCTTCTTGGTAAGAACGTCAGACAGATTTACCAAGATGTAGACTCGGGCTTTATCATTGGCCTTCGTCCAACGGTCATAAGCATTCTTCACTGCTTGGATGCATTTCGAGCTGGGACTGGAGGACATTCCCCCATCAAGACAAACCGCAGATCATTAATAAGTAAAATCGTATTTAGGTTAAATTTCCACGTCGCATAGTTTTTACCGGTTAACCATAATTACAAGTTCACGAGGGCATGTTACGAAGTTGCCCATTGCTTGATTTAAGGACTCTATTTTTCCCTTCACATGAATTGGTATTGGCAAATCTTCTCCCATGACAATGTCAATCAGTACTTTAACAGTTAAGCATGACACATCATCATCAAATGTGTGGTTACTGCAACAATATTATCTAGAGTTCCTATAGTCAAGTGGCATGGTGTCCCTTTAACAAATGTAAAACAATTAATGTCATGCCTGGTTAAGCACAATATAATAAAAATTTTAGTCATAACAAATAAATTATCTCCAAATCTTCTTTAGGCATCTTCTCAGTATCTTCTTCTTCAGATGCACTAAGTGCAACACTTCCAACAGATGATTTGGACTGATGAGATTGTCTGCTATGAGTTTTTTCTCTTGACACTTTACCATGTCAAACATTTTTTTTATTAGAGTCTTCTTCAATTTCTTGGCTCATTGTGGACTTTGTTTTACTAATTTGAAATATTGGGAATGCGAAACAAAATCATCCACTCCTCTAACACTTCTCCAATGTTCATCTGTACCCAATGCTTTCGTCAAAACATCTTCATCTTCATAGACTTTAGCTAATTTATCATGTACAACATATTACAGTTTTCACACAATATCTATATCATCACAAGTTTCAGACATTATATAGATGTCATCTTAAACTTTACACAATATAAACTTACAATTCGATCGGTACATTCTCGAACGGCTTTATCAAAGTATTCATTATTTGTTCCTTTTCGTGCTTCTTTCCATAAAGTCGCCCGATAAGAAGGATCACTCGATAAATTCTACATGAACGTACATATTTAATTAGCATAAACATATTAGAATAAAAGATTTAATTTAAGTCGAAAAACTTACTAATTCTTGGACAATGTCAGTTTTAAACCGTTATTATAGTCCATCTTTAATGTCGGTTTAAAACCTAAATTAAAGATCCATTTTTTTAAAAAAAAAAAAAAAAAAAAAAAAAAAAAAAAAAAAACTGACATTATACATTCGATTTCACTTTTTTCAACCGACATTAAAGCTCAAAATTCTTGTAGTGTTACAACTCAAACAATTAGATTGAATCTAAAAAGTCCTTCAATCCAATCTAATTCAACCCACGAATACCCCTGATCAAAAGAAAGACTTTTAGTAATAAACATTTATTTAATCTTCCAATAATCACGCTCATAAACACTCATAAGATAAATTTAATGGTGTGAAGCCATTAACACCATGATCCTGTTTTTTTAGTAACTCATAGCTAAAAATTTAAATGCTGGAAACTATTGTTTAAGTAAATAGACATATAAATTTGATATCCCTGAATTTTAAGGTCACTTTTGACAATCATTTCACCCTCGTTTTGTAACTTTTAATTTTTAATTTTTGAAAATTAAGTTAGTAAACATCACTTTTATCTTTAAATATTTTTACTTTGTTGTCTATTTTTTACCAATATTTTTAAAATTTAAGCCAAGTATTGAAAACTAAAATAAATAGTTTTAACTTTTTATAAATAGTTTTAACTTTTCATAAATAGTTTTAACTTTTCTTAAAACCACATTTGACAATAATTTCAGCCCGCTACCTCGCATTCACTACACCCATAAAAAGAAAATTAATCACAAAACAGAAAAACAAAAATAAAATACACATTAAAGTAAGATTAATCTTATTTTCTTAATATTAGCCAAATTAAATAAGCCTAGGTCCCCAACTACAACGTCAAAAACTTGACATGTGCAAATGAACGCATTAAGTTTAGTATGATAAAACAATCAAGAGACGAAGTATTGTCCGTTGAGAATTAGATATTTAATTTTACTTGTTATCGGGAAATAGTCTTATCTTTATTTAGGGACTCGTTACTTGATGGTGGTTCGCAACATAAAATTAAAAAAAGCAGAAAACGATCAATAAAAGAATTCACTAGCTAAAATGTCCTAGGGTATCGATTTCATTCAACAATCTTCTGGATTCAAAAGGTTTTCATTCACTCAATTTAATTATTTACCTAAGTCTAGAAGTCTATTATCCAAGTCTCGTCTCTCGATCTCAACCTTTTCTTATGTCTAAAAGCCAACTTTATTTTCATGCCATTGAACTATTAGATACAATATTAAGATTCTTTATAATTAGCCTTTAATGTTTTCCTATCATCCTCTTGCATAATTCAACATCAGTTTAACATGTTAGTTTCAGTTCTAAATTCTCTCTCAAGCAGAATTAAAAATTTTAAGTCAACTATAAATGGTGATCAAGCATTCAATTGGAGAAGCATAGGCATGATAGAAAGTAAATCAATTCAATTGATTAAATTATTTAAGAACCATCCACAACAAATTTGAAATTAATGTAACTCCTAAGAACAATAATAAATTAGCAACACATGATCAACATCTCCAACAAAATCATGTTGTACAGAATAATTAAAGGGAGAAAATAAAGAAACAAGAAGTTATCCATGAATCAAGATCCGTCGCCAGCACTATTCTCCCTGTTGTCCTCTCGATCTCCTTGCTTAATCTTAACGTTTTGGCTCTAAAAAATCCTCTGAACAACAACCTCTCTACCTCTGTGGGAACCCTGGATGAACCCCAAACCATTCTCCAATCAGACTCCCCTCGACGACATGTGATGATAATATAGCCAAGATTGAGAATTCTTAAAAGTATTTTACCATCCAAAACAAAAGTAAAAAATTCAAAACTAATATTGTATATGGATAGAGGAAGAAACAACAAAGAAAACAAATGGTCATTCACCAAAAATTGTCACCTAGTTCAAAAGCTATTATCGAACTACAAAGTGTGGATTTTATATCAGTGGGATGATACAGTGGCGCCAGGACATTTTTTCAGCTTCTAGAGTGCGGCGTGATGCTAGGCCCTTAGGGATATTTTTGTCCTTTCCACCACTTTTTGAGCTCGCACTACTATAAAATTGGGTTTTAATGTCAGTTTAAAACTAACATTGTAGGAGTACAACGTCGGTTGAAAACCGACATTGAAGATCATGTTAAAAAAAGTCTTTAACGTCAGTTATTTTTAATGTCGGTTTAAACCGAAATTATAGCTGACTGAAATTTCAATGCTGATTATCTTCAATGTCGATTCAACCGACATCGTACACCATCTTCAGTTGTTAACTGAAAACCAACATTGTACACCATCTTCTATGTTGATTTTTTATAAATTTTTTCAACAATTGTCCGTTATTTTTTTAATGCATGCCTCATTATTTAAAATGTCCAATCCATTAAAAATCAAAGAGTTAAAATCGACATTAAATTTCTCATTTTGTGTTAGAAAATGTCCATCATCGTATTTTATTAAAAATAAAATAAAAACTTGTTTGTTGTGATATGAGCCTGTTCTAATATATACATATTTACTATTCTTCATGAAAACCAACAAAATTTCTCTTCCACCTATAAACGTACATAACCCAAACCTAAAATATAATAATAGACACAACAATACATTCTACCACAAAACTATATACAAAGTTACCTAAAATATAATAACAACACACTTGCATAGAATTCTATGAAAATGTCAAAAGAAAAAGGAAACCACTGAGAGACAACAAGCTACTTGGAGAAGTTCTTAAACTCAGTGTAATCACTATCTGAAATCATTAAAATCATTGTCTGGTATCATGCTTTGCCTACTGTCTTTACGACTGCAGCCTCTTGTTGTCTCCGTCCATAGAAATTAGAAACTGGATGTGCACACACAAAGATGCTTTGAACTTAATTGAAAAGTATGGAACAATTATATCTTCAAGTTATAACAGAATAATATGAATGGCTAGATCAAGTGGAACTACGACGTACAAGTCAATACGCGATAGTAGTTCAATTCTCCAGTGAAGCCTGCATGCTTAAATTGGAAAAAAAAAAAAAAAAACAAAAAAATTTCAGTGGTGGAGTTTTTTATTGAAGAGAGAAAAAATAAAGTATGGACACTAATATTCAATCTTCGATAAATCACTAGTAAAAGCAAACTAAAGAGATTATAATAATTAAGACAGAATTTCAAAAGTTGCAGTAATTCTTGACTCATCGTTACTCAAACTGCCATAACTTTCCATAGAAAATACCAAACGACTTGAGACTTTTGAGACTTCAACCATCGTGTTGAAATGTCTTGAATCTGTTTGTTGGCACTTCCAACAAACAAGTACGGAGTCTCGCTGACCGGGGTTTATTTATTTATAGTTATTTACGATTATGACCCTAGGGTTTAGAATAGTACCATATATAAACTCTCTAACCCTAGAGGCGCCATTTTGATGTAATTTCTGGAAACATTCTCTCTAACCACGTATATTTGTGTGTCGATCTTCTCTATCTCTACGTTCCTTTTTGTGTTCTTTAATTGTCAATTTCGTAACACATCAGAAAATACACATCCGGGGCATCAAAATTCATAGGTCACATATTAAATTTGGACATCGTTTGACCTTCCAAATGCCTGCTAAAAACCATCCAAAAACCTGACAATTTGAGTTTAATGCTAACATAAATTTGGTAGCAAAATAGTTGATATCTTCCTCTATTAGCCAAGAAAGAAAGTTTTGTGGAGGTGGGATAGAACCAATTCCAAATTCTTTAGGCATTCTTGGAGGATTTGGACTTCTACTACATAGAAATCCTTTAAATAAGCCAGTTGTGTAAATGGAGGGCAAAATATTCTTCAGCCTCTCCTAGAACCTATTACAAATAATTAATATATACCCTTAGTTTTGTTTTAGACATACTGCGGGAATGGGACTCTCTGAATGAGAGAGAGTTCTCACAAGAAGCACAAAAGGGCTTTATTGCTCTTTTTGAAGTCTAGATTATGAAATCTTTGAAACATACTGCACTGCAATTTATACAACACTTCTCACTCAGGAAATTTTGCAAACTAACTTATTAAGGAGAGGAGAATAGCACAATGCCTCAGAACAGCAATTTGATTTCATCAATTAGAAATAACCCATTACAATATTACAACGTTAATACAAAGAAGCTCTAAAAAGAGTTATGTTTGGAGACACTCTTTTGAGTATAACTATTAATTATAGCTATTAGCAAGATAAACCAAACAATCTTTCATGAACTAAATAGCTTAACTTAATCACAAAAGAGAAAAGATTAAATCATTTATAGCACGAGACAGCTAACATGGAGCATTTAAAGGTTAGCTTGGGCAACCAATATAACCCTCAAATGCTCCATGTTAGCCTACTTTGCACTTAAATCATGTTGTTCTCCTACCTTAGGTCAAACTTTGACATTCTTAAAGGGTATTTCCATCATTTTTCACTCTAGTTAACCTGTTCCAGTCTAAATGTTCAATTTCTCCCAAAAAAATTAATAAAGTATCAATGAACATATTTATGTAATTAAACTAACCAAAATTGAAGTCTAAGAAAGCACCTCAGTAGTCGTAGTACTTAATTAAATTAATGGTCCAATCCATTAAACGATAGTCGTATTGAATCACTGTATTAAATCTTCACACCATACACTTGTAGTTTTGTGGTTGAAAAAATCGCGCAACAATTTGCTACACTTCCCCGCATTTAAGACACCATCTATGTTCCCTAGGGTTCTTGTATATAATAAAAAGCAGGGTGGCGATTCAAGAATATGGTTTTGCATCCATGTCTTCCCCATTTGAAATTTTGCATATATGGCAAAATTTTAGTTTTCCCATTTTGTTTTTTGGGTACACCGTTCCAAAAAAGAAATCGATAAAATGCATCTCTTTTGATAGGGTCAAGGACCCTCAAACTATCTCCACAATGGTATGATATTGTCCACTTTGGGCATAAACCCTCATGGCTTTGCTTTTGGTTTAACCCCAAAAGGCCTCATACCAATGAAGATAGTCATTTTCACTTATATACCCATGATCCTCCTCTTATCTAACCAATGTGGGACTTTGGTCGCATTCCCAACAATCCTCCCCTCAAACAAAGGACCACCAAGCTTCCAGTCATCCATCCGTCTAACTCATATCTAGGCATAGAGTTCAACCACGGATCACACTATGACTACTTCCAAAGCTCCACTTTGGTGGCATTCCCAACAATTCTCCCCTCGAACAAAGGACCACCAAGCCTCCAGTCATCCATCCATCTAACTCATATCTAGGCTAACTCCTTTTCACCCGAGCATACCACCTATCCAATAGAGTTCAACCACAGATCACACCATGACTACTTCCAAGGCTCCATCTTTGTTCGGCACCGAGGATTCTATCAGGCATGACTCCATCTTTGTTTGGCATCGAGGATTCTAACGTGCATGGTTAATTCAGGAGTATGGCTCTGATACCACTTGATAGAGTTTCTGAACCTAACTTAGATGGCCAAACAGAATGCAAACAATCAGCAAAAATAAATCGAAAGCAGTAAAAAACACCAAGATATATAGTGGTTTGACCAGTTTGGTCTACATCCACTTTGAGAACCAACATGAATTAATTTATTAATGAGCAATAAAGGAATTTTACAAATTACAGATAATCAACAAAATCACCAATCTGTAATTTTAGTGTCCACTGATACCGAGAGATCCGCACACGTCGCCTCTGAAAACTGAGAACAACCCGCTACAAAACAGCCCAAAACAGTGTGCTATCGCCTCTGACCGGCGAACCACGTGCAGGCCCGCGCGTATCTCTCACTGCTGCCGGAAGCAACCTCCACGGCGAAACCGAACTGCCTGTTACTCAGATCGACTAACCTCCTAGACCGGACCGCGACAGCCCGAACCGCCGCCCACGCCGTGAACTTCCAAGACTGAATCGCCTGACAGAAACCTCCCACGCTGCCCGCTGATCTGCAAGCACCACGCTTATCGATCGATCGTGATCTACTTCCACTGGCGGCCTCCGATTAGAGTCCCAGGCGGCTCTCTCGATTTTGGTCTTGCGTTAGTCTCGCTCTCCTTTGGCAGCTGCTACTATTTTTTCTTGGCCAAAAGGAGACCCACGAAAAAAAGACCCTAATTTTGGAGAAGATAGGGATAATTATGAGTTTACCACTGTTCAATAATTGCCATTGGGCCTTTAAATTTCCAAAAAACCACTTAAAAAACTTGTTATTTTCTACAAATCTCTCTCATAACAAGAATATTTAAGTGCCAAGCTGATTCTCCAATCTTCCTATCATCCATATTTAATATTCAGCCCATCTAATAGGTATTTGAACCTATGGGCTGGAAGAACCTTAGTTAACATATCTGACAAATTTTCAACTGTATGAACCTTAACCAGTTCAACATCTTTCTATGCCACAACTTCTCTGATAAAATGAAATTTGACATTGATATGCTTAGACCGTTCGTGATGAGATGGATTCTTAGCAAAATGAATAGCACTCTGGCTATTACAACAGACGATAAGAATGAACTCCTATGACAACAACTCACCAACTATTCTTTTCAACCACACTGCCTCTTTCACAGCTTCACCCACTGAAATATACTCTAACTCAGTAGTAGAAACTGACTATAAAGCAACCTTCCAACTGACCACATTACCAAACAAACGAAAAATGTGATCTGATAGAGACCTTCTTTTGTCAAGGTCTGCAGCATAATCTGCATTTGTGAAACCTTCCAACAGTGCTAATTTATCACAATCCCTGCTAAAACACAATGATATACTGGCACTACCTTTCAAATATCGAAGCACCCATTTAACTGCATTCTAATGCTCCTTCCCAGGATTTGACATAAACCTACTTATCATACTCATAGTATATCCCAAGTCAGACCTAGTACAAATCATCAAATACATAATACTTCCAACAGCATTACAATAGGGAATATTAGTCATTTCTAACCTTTCTTGTTCAGTAACAGGACACTGAGACGAAGAAAGCCTGAAATGAGATGCTAAGGGTGTCGAAACTGCCTTACAACCAGACATATTATACTTCTCAAGCAGTTTATGCACATAACTCTCCTGCGAAATGGTTAAGAAACCTTTCTCCCTATCTCTTTTTACATCCATGCCTAGGATCCTTTTCAGTTCACCTAAATCTTTCATCTCAAATTCACTACTCAATCGTTTCTTAAGATCACAGATTTTAGAATAACCCTTAGACACCAGAATCATATCATCTACATACAGAAGTAGATAAGTATAAGTATATCTCAAATTCCCTCATGGCTTTGCTTTTGGTTTCACCCCAAAAGGTCTCATACCAATGTGGAGATAGTTTGAGGGTCGTTGACCTTTACATCTTCCTCTTGTATGTAGTTCATCTCGTTTTAAGAGTTCTTTTATTTTTTCTTTTCTATGATGTTTATTTTTAAAAAAATAGTAATAAAAGGTGATAATAATGAGTGATCCATATTCTTCCTCCCTTAACATGTGTTATCTTTCAATGTACAAAAAAGTAAAATTGCATCTTTTTTGTTTTTTTTGTTCTTAATAGAACTAAATAAAAAGTAAAAAAAAAAAAAATAGTATATATTATTGATCGAGCTGAAGAAAGTTCAATATTGTAAAGAGAGGCAAGTAGTGGACATGTCCCCTGCCTAAAAGGAAGGAAACGTGGGACATGTGGAGTGTGAAGGACTGTGAGGTCGGACGTGGAAGCGGGATCGTTCCCAATTTCAATTTCACATAAAAGTTAAAGACACACAGTTATGCATTTCACAAATTTTACAGCATGCATCTAAAGGAGAATTCTAGGTTAGAAATAACTTACCCTTAAAGAACTTAGTCTTCACGATAATTCTCCTCAAACAGCCGTGGAGGTTGAGAATTAGCAAGAGGTGTGAACTTTGCTAATTATTAAGAAAGGGAAGGGATTAGACAGGACTGAAGGAGCAATTTCCTCCGTGAAGAAGATGAAAAAACGTCAAAACCCAACTCCTCACTACCACGATTTTTCTGAGAGTATTAAGGGGAGGGAGGTTGTAACTCCCTCCCTTTAATTTAAAATTTAATTTAATAAATAAAATATATATAATAATCAACTTATTATATATATATATATAACTATATGTTATATCAAGTATAACACATAGCTTATAATTTACATTATATCAAATATAATATAATCTATAGTTTTAATACTATCAATAGTTCATGGTATTTAATATAAATCTAATTTATATTAAATTTAATTATATGAATCTCATCCATATAAATAGTATTTGAATTACATTCAAATATTTAATTGCTCTAAAAAAGAATTTATATTATAATGTATCAAATACATTATAGTAATTATATCACATATAATTAATTGAAATTAATTATATCATATATAATTAGTTCTCTCGAATTTGAACAATTCAAATTAATCCAAAATTAATTCTCAATAATCCCTATTGAGCTACAAAGTAGACCTTGTGGACCTATAGATTGAAGCTCCAATGTTCCTTGGATAATTAATTAAACTCCTTTAATTAAATTTTTAATTAAATTATCCAACATTCATTAACTGCTGATCACTCCACTAAAGACCGATAGCTGCACTCTTCGCACTATAGATATATTTCTATATCCATTGGATATAACCAATCAACAGTGCGATGATCCTTCACAAAATGCTCGTAAGTATAGTTCGCCCAAAATTACCGTTTTGCCCCTATAGTTACATCTAACTCCTTAAGTATCACTGATCCCTCTATTGAACAATAAGTTATAGTCCAACTATGATCAAACTCCTCTTGGGCCAAAAGAGGGCGTGGAGCCACATTGTTCAAATCCTGGAATCAGTCCCTTAAATGAGTAATTTATCTACTCACATCGACATTAAGGAAGAAGTGAATTCCATCTTGTGTAATTGTGTTCTCAGCTCCCTAATCAGACAAATCCCCAAAATGGTAGGCTTGTTGAGTCAACGATCTGGCCCCTCTCACCCATACAAAATTAAAGGACCGCCTTCATAAGCAGGAGTTCACAATTCACTCATGATTCAGGTCATGTCACCTATGGTCATCCTAGTAAAATGTAAGTTTTTATTATCAACGACATTATAAAATGAGACTATTCATTTCGTGGTCTGGGCTTATACAAACCCTTTTTTATAGAACATCCTCACTCGCATGTCCTTACATGAATGATTAGAATCAGACCATTTGTAGAGCTTTACAACAAGTATAACATCTACAAAGTGGATTGTATTTATAGTATCACCAGAAAAAGGTACCAGCCTTATCCATCTACTACAGACCATTTAGGTTATCACTTAAACATGATCCACATGTATCTCTCTACATGCATGTTTAAGTTACAAAAGATAACCTTGGATGTTAGTTTATTGGTTTTGTGGGTTAATGCTACTAATGTCAAATAAAATACCTCAATTTAAATAAATAAATTATTTGTACAATACAATTACAAACTACAGAACCCACGAGATTTAGAGCATCAACTCCAACAAAGTGGCTCTAAAGTTAAGGGTAATGAGTGAGATGTGAAAAGGGGTATCAAGTGTATATCAGTAGTATATCAAATATATCAAATATATATTGATAGAGGTGTATTAAATGTATCAAATATATCAATTGTATATCAGTAGTGAAAGTATTTGCGATATTTTACCTCTTTACATGTGGTTTAAGTTTCATTTTTGCCTTTTTGCGAGTGCCCCTACTAAAAAGACACTGATATTTATTGGCATTAGTATCATTTTACATATTTCTAGGCATTAAATACATCTGTGAGTTTGCGGATGCACTTTACCAATTTTGCAATTAAGTATTTTTAATTTATTAATATTTTTGTTTACATATGACCAAAATGATTATTGTATATTTGTTAATATTTTGTTTATTGATTGTCCTTATGGGATTTAGGTTTTTGAAGAAGAAAACCAATTCTTAGATAAGGGTATTTTTGTCACAATAATTCCATGAAATCCTAAAAGTAGTTATTTTTGTTGTTCATCCTTCTGCAAACCTTTGTTAAATTTTATTTGCTAATTTTGCAATTTTCTCTATTTTTAATCATATATTTAATAAAAACCCAAGAAATTACCTTTGAAATAAATATTAAATATTTTAAAAAAAAAAAACTAATAATATTCAAGAAACACATTTTTTTAGAGTTATATATATTCCCGATAACTATAATAATTTATTTTGAAAAAAAATTGGACAAATATCCATTTATACCCTTAAACTTTAGGGATTGTATTAATTTAAACCCTAAACTAATTGTTGTATCCATTTAAAACTTGAATTTTGGAGGTAGTATCAATTTAAATCTCAAACTAATAATTATATTAATTTAAACCCCGAACTTTCATAAGTATATCCATTTAAACCCTAAATTTTCATAAGTGTATCAAATAAAAGATAATGGAGGGTTTAAATCGAACAGTTATGAAACTTTAATATTTAAATTGATACTTTTATGAAAGTTTAAGGTTTAAATTGATACAATTATTAGTTTGAGATTTAAATTGATACACGTATGAAAGTTTAAAATTTAAATTGATACACTTATGAAAGTTTAAAATTTAAATTGATACAATTATTTGATTCAACCCCCAAATTTTAAGGGGTATAAATTGATATTTGCTTAAAATTTTTTATATTATCAGATAGTGAAAAAACAATAATGAAAGTAAGAAATTTAGAGATAAATTAACATGATTACAATAATATAATATTAAATATTAACTTTTTATTTGAAAATTAAACATAAAAATTGCACTATATAGGGATACCAGAAAATAAATATTCTTAGTTTATTTTGCCTTCTAATAACATCCAAAGTATGTAATCTCGCTCCGCTAATCTGGATTGGTTATGTGATTGAATGTGTTAAGTTGATGGTTTTATAAGTTATGAACACCAAAAAAAAATATATTTGAGTGATGGGATGAAAATCGAGCTAAAATGGAGTATTTGAGTCCAAACGGAGTGTCTAGGGCAAAGAGGGTGCTACCTCTAGAGGCTAACGTCTCTATAAGGCAGTAGTTTGCAAAGGGATAAACGTCGCGATATTGTCCTGTGACGCCGCAATGCTCCCTATTGAAAAGCTATGTCACAATGTTTATGACCTAGCATCATGGCCTAATTTATAAAAGGTAAAGTTTAGCATTTACACACTTGTAGCCTCCGTGCCTCAGCCTCCTTTCCCCTTTTTTTTTTTTTTGCTCTCTACTGTTTTAAGTCTATTTTCATGTTGTGGAGATTAATCTTGGCCATGAGGATCTCAATCTTGATGTTTAGTGGCTCAATTAAGTACTATTTAGCATAAGTTGAGGAAGAAACTCATTGAATCATGTTGTGAGGACTTGAATTTCACACTTTTATCTTAGGAATGCTTGTGGTTCTTGAATATATTGGAATTTCTATATCTTGGATTATGTTTGGATTGACCACCCTTGCATATTTCTATTTCTTTGCTAATAATTGAGTCACAATTCATGACATTTAGTTGTGTGTTAATATGTAGGAAACACTGATACTTTTAATTGTGCAGATAGATAGGTGTTGATACAATATTTGAAGTATCTGATTTTTTTATCTTTTTCAGATACACGTATCTGTGAAGGAGATACATTGGGTCATTTTTTTAAAAAAATTTAAGCCTAACCACTTAAAAAACTAAACCCACAACCCATTTTATTTAAAAGCCCACTTAAATCTAGTAATCCAAAACAAAATAAATTAAAAATGATTAAAAAAATAAAGAATAAAAACATAAAAAGTTAAAAGAAAAACCCGAAACGTAATTAGATCTTCATTCTTCTCTTCTCTCTCGCTATCAAAATCATGATTCACACCCCCTTCATCCTCTACTTCATTCTTCAATCTTCATCTTCTACTTCTTTCGCTCAACCACACACACGCATGCACACATGCACACACGTGGATTAAAAACCAACATAAAGATATGCACACTCAAATTTTCTACCTGAGTGGTAGACAATTTGAGTTTGTAAAGTGATAAAAACTGAAGACAACTTCCAAATTAAATCATAGTAGATCTAAGCTGGAAAACAACTAACACATAGAGAACTTCTGGACTAGAAATAGGAACTCATGAACTTTTGGAGGAAATAGAGACCTACATAAAGATCTAAAAATAAAACCAAAGAACGATCAATTTGAAAACGATTTGAAAATGAACAGAGACCCACGAAAGCATATCTAACAATAGAATAGAGAACCATGAATAGATCTGAAAACAGAATAAAGCTGAAACTTATTACCAAAACAAAATCAAACTAAACTAATCTGACTAAATTGAACTAAACCAACTAAACTAAACCAAACCAAGCTAACTAGATCGAAATTGGTCGAACAGAATCGATCTATCAAAACCAAACCGGTCAACACAAACCGGTCTGAAACTATAATCCACGAGCACTAAATCTGAATGCGAAACAGGTTAGATTTGGATAAGAATAAAATCCTTGGAACCTTGCTCTAATACAATGTTAGTTTTATATATTATATTGAAAAATTAGTATATCAAAATATATTGAATTATAGAATAAATAGACTTAAAAGAATATAATAAAAGAAATTACATAAAAGGAAATACTAATTGAAAAAAATCATAAACCTTTAACAGATTGATTGACTATTTATGATAGTCATTTTACAACATTACATGGCTGGTTAGTTAGAACATAAAATCAGCTAGGCTACTTAAGCACTACTTAGTAACTATCATCTTAGCTTTCCCTTTAATTATAATGTGAGTATGAAATGTTTATTGAGCGTGTTTGTACCCCATTCATCAAACACTTAGTTCAATTAAGCGTCTTAATTAATGTCCTAGAGTGCTTGTCACAACACTATTGGACAAGTTGACTACGACCTTGCATTGATGATTACTTTTAGTATCCAATGAACAACTAAACAAATGAATGAATCCGAATGCTTAAACTAAACTTTTCTCATTCATACAACTAAATTTAAATTATTGTCTTTACATTTCATGCTACTTACCTTTTATGCTATTTACATTCTTGCAAGTAAAAAACAAAACCTCCATTTGTTACTTATAAGAACTTTGATAATTGATTAGAGGAAAACACAATGCTCACTCTAGATTGACAAAACCTACTAACACTAAAGTTTTGGTTAGGTTTGGAGTTTGTAAATTTATTTGGTTGTTGGAAAAATTTCACACACACGTCCATAATTTTTTTTCCTAATTCATTTTCCTTTAAACATGTTACATGTTAAAATTAAATATGTTTTCCAAAATTGAATATATACTATATGTGGCTTCAAGTACTTATTGATTTGTAAATAAAAAAATTAGGTCTATGTCAAGGTTCTATTAAATAACTTAGGAAAAATATCATTTCACACCCGTGAATTTTGGAGTTGTATCAATTTAGTTATGACTTCCTTTGAAAATTGTCCATACATCACTACTAATTGTCCATTTTATTAATGATATTTAAAGAAGTCTATGCAACGTGTAAGAATTAAATATATGGAAGATTTTCAAATGTAATCTTAATAAAGTGTCTAAATCATAACAATTTAAAAGTTTAATTGAAACAATTATATGTTTCACATGGTAATATTGAACTAAGTCTGAAAGAGAATGTTAACATTTACACTTATGAATGTTTATGGTTTAAACTGATACAATTATTCGGATTTAAATTGATACCACTACCAGAATTAGGAGGTGTAAATTGAAACTTTTCCAATCATTTCAAATATAAGATTAACCAAAAGAATTTGAAAATAAAAATAGAAAAATACAAGGTTTTAAAAAAAATAAAATATTAGAATATGCATAGCTACACTAAGGCCACGTTCACCATACAACAATGAAAACTAATGTAATCGTAATGAAATTTCATTGATAGATCAATTGTAATGAGCTTGAATCGCAAACATAATTGGATTGATTTTGATCGTATTTACTTATAATTATGGATTTTGTCAAATTTACTGTTACCGTTATCTCTACTTTTACCTCTAAGGGTGAAAGTGATAATGGTAATGGTAATAGTAAAGATGTCAAAATTGATAATTTTTCAACTATAACAGTAATAATAATGGTAGTTGTAATGGTAACTATAGGTAATGGTAATGATAGGATATAATTCTTATTGCAATTGGATTGAGTACTTTTATACATTAATCAAATTGCTTTATTTCATTACAGATTTGGATGTGAGGTTTATGTGTCAGTACAAATGCAAAACACAAGTAAACAACATTAAAAGTAATCTAATGGGACCCACTTTTTTTTTTTTATTCCTATCGATCTATTAGGCTTTAAATGGGGTAAACGTGGCCTAAAATATAACAAGCGTAAAAGTTCAAATTTCTTTTTAGAAAAAAAGTTAGCTAATTACGTTTCTAGTTGTTTATTGTTTCGTACTTGTAATGAATTATGAGATCCACTTCCAAATCTATAATCAAAATTATTTTAAAAATTACGTAGAACCCACTATCTTTCCTATTCATAATCTCATTGTTATTACACCAATTTTAATTATGATTTGGTAAACGTGACCTAAAACATATTTAAATGTCTCTAAAATTTTAAAATATCTAATAAGTCCTAGTCATATTTGAAAAATTAAATTAATTGAATTATTAGGTATAAAATTGAATGTCTAATTCAACTCTAAACCTAATAGGCACAAAATAAAAAATTTCAGGAATCTATTAGATACAAAATTAAAAGTTAACTTATTAGAAAGGATTAAAATTTGATGTTAATATCCATATCAAATTTCAACACCACAAATACAAAATATCAACCTATAAATTAAATAATTTTTAAAAATAATTTAATAATTAAGTTCTTTCCCTCCTTAAATAAATTATATATCTTATTATTAGTATTTATATCTATATTGATGTTCATTTTATATTTCATGGGTATTTATATGAAACATCAAAGATATCCATTAAACCCTAATATCGTGTATTATATCCATTAAACCTAGATAATATCATGCACTAAAAAATATAGAGACCAAATAGAGTTGTTGGATATCCGATTTAAAGCTGTTGTATACAAATTTGAAACTTCAAAGATCTATCATACACTTTTTGAAATTTACGGATGAAATAGACACAAGATGGAAAGTTTAAGTACTAAACTAATTAAACCGGAAAGAAAATAAAAAATAAAAAATAAAAAGTCATCCTAGCAAAACTCTAGAAAAATATCTTCAACACCCTTCTTGTGGAAGGTTGGTACTATGTTGAGTATTTTACAAAAATTTTGAGACTTG
The DNA here is from genome assembly GCF_027475165.1 of Benincasa hispida. Taxonomy (NCBI): domain Eukaryota; kingdom Viridiplantae; phylum Streptophyta; class Magnoliopsida; order Cucurbitales; family Cucurbitaceae; genus Benincasa; species Benincasa hispida. The sequence continues at coordinate 25,301,906 of NC_143483.1, forward strand.
GAAGGAAAGGTATAAGAGTTTTTAAGACAAGAAAAGAACCCCAAGACATTTGAAATACCTATGATAAGATTAGTGTCTATAAAGTAAATTATTGTACAAAATACCCATCATCTATTCCTTATTTATGCCAATTGAATTGCCTTTTTTCTTAATCTTCTCCAACTGAAGATAGAATCCTCCTCACTCTTGTACCTGAATACAATTCCTTTTCATTATTCTCCAACAAAAATATACATTGATTGGGATGTTTTATGGTTTTAAGCTTCATAATAAGAACAAGTGTGAATGATAGTTGAAGAAATGATATGGATCTACATCCTAGATATGAAATGAAAATGTGAGTTTTATAAAATACATGTCAATCCTCTTTAACTACTAGATCACTTTCGCAATGTACAATTTACAAGCCCAAGTTTTAGGACTATAAGGGCAAGACAACAAAAACAGCACTTCTTTATGTGAGTAGCCAAAACCAAACACAGCCAGAAAGTAATATACTTCATAGAGAGATATAAGAAAAACGACTTATAACAGACGAGACGACCTGCTAAATTATACCAAACTTCTAGGATTCTTATAAGCCGACCCAAGCACCGATCTTCTCGCTTAAATTCAGTTATTAGTATGGACTTGAGGGATTGGAGGCTAAATATTTCTGTGAGCTTTTATATGAAGACAAATAGGCCTCTTTTCCCCATCAGACAGGACTATCAGGAAACAAATACTGTACAAAACAAAAGCAATCCACATATAGTAGAGGAAAATCTACGATTTACCAGACCAGCAAAGCCAGACTCTCTCGAAACGCAATCTCGGAAATCCACAACGTTTCTTTATCGCTAATCTATGATGTTGCCCTTAGTTCACTGTCTTCAAGCTGGAGATTCTGTGCTTCCATCTGGAATTATTTGACAACCCAAAGAAGCAACCTCTTATAATAATGAAGAATTCCAATATTATAATATAAAATGCTACCAAATAAAAATCCCAACCTAGTGACCCTCAAATCAAAGAAAACTGGATCGTAATTTAAAATAATAATAAATAAAAATAAAAAACTTGAGAATTTACACATGAATACTCATCCTTTTGTTATAAGTTGATTCCTAAAGGCCTGCAAGACCTTGCTCAAGAGAAATTATTCAAGGAGGCTGTCACAATATGACTAACAAATTTGCAGTGTTGGATGTGGGGGTAAGAAACTGCAAATTACTTCGAATTTATACTCAATAGTTAAGGGAACATGCAGATTTTTGAATCTACATCCAACCATTATTAAGAGACCGGCTTCATGAAGAGTCTTCTGTTACCAATCTCAATCTTTGCAACCAATAACAGCATGACAGTCTTTCAAAATTCAAAAATCTATCCACACCCATCACTCACTCGACGAACACCAAAACATCAATACATTAAGATATGGCTAGACTAACACTACAGCCACAATGAATATCGTTATCCTTTAAAGAAGAAGACAGTCATAGCATTGGTTTACTCCACTGCCATGTCTCTACAAATTTAAATTTATTACAAATTCTACATACCTCTCCAATGTATTCTTCTAAAATCTAAATGAGCTTAAACTGCTTGTTTCCACCACAAAGCATTAATCTAATGCTAAATACTGACTATCAGGAAGCAAAGCAATAAATTAAAAGGAAGTAATGTGCTTTAAAACCACATTATTCCACAAAATTTTAGAAAACATGAATTAACAATCATTCCAGTTCTATAATATAAACAAGGCAAAATCAGAACATGGATTTATCGTACTTCAGAAGTATAATATAATGCTTCCTGATCCACAATGAACAACAATATTTCTCAAAACAACGCAAAAATTCAACCCAAGATGTAAAAATCATTATAATTACTTTCAGTTCGGGGCAAGTAAAATATATGATGAAGCAACAAAAACATTAGCTACAACGTACCGGCGAAAAAGGCCCAACAAAATCGAGAGAGGCTCCATTGAAGACGAAGGATTGATCAACCGGATCAGCCGCAGTGCAGTCGGGCGGGGACTCAAAGAGGGAAAGAGAGAATTGCTTATCAACAACGCCGACGTCGAAATGAATTACACCAGAAGTGGGCAAATCGACACGAATTCCCTTAACAGGAAACCAAAGAAAGAGCTCCTGGGAAGAAATTCCGGCCAATTCAGCGATCTGGCCATAGGAAAGCCTGCCGGAGACGTTGAAATCATAGTGAACCTCATTCTCGAACTTGGCATTGCAGGGCTGATCGAGAAAGACCTGGAAACGGCCGGTGGAAGAATCGATTGAGAATCTGGTGATGTTCTTGGGGAGAAGGCCGATGGGGAGGCCGTGGAGGTGGAGATGGTCGTAAATGGTGGATGGGTCAGGAGCGGCGATGAGAGGGGAAGCGAAGAAGAAGAGGATGAAAGGGAGGAGTGAGAAAGTGGAAGAGAGAGAAAGGGTCATGGCGAAAATGGAAAATGGAGGAGAAGAAACAGAGGAATTGAGGGATTTTGAGGTTGAAGAAGGCAGCAGAGAAGAACGGCGCGAGAGCAGAGGCTACAAAGAAGAGAAGAAGAAGAAGAAATGGGATTTTCTGAGGTTTGCGTTTCACTCTTCTTTTCGCGTATTCATTCCTTCTACACGCGCTTTGAAACAGCGAGTGAATTTTTAACTTTAAAACTTTTTTTAAAAAAAAGAAAATTAGTAAAAGGTAGTTTTTTTTTTCTTAAAAAAAACCAAAAACTAGTTTTTCTTATTATTTTCCTAAATATGTAATGTAGTTCTAAATAGTAAATATGAAGATCTAAGAGGTCTCATGATCGAACAAGCACAAACCAATGATTACTTGGGCCAAGGAGAGAAAACATGAAGGGGGTACCTACATAAATAGCAAAAAAATAAAAGTACTTCATAAATAATAGAAAAATAAATTTATCTTTTTACAAATAGCTCAATGGTAAACCAAACGATTTTTATATAAGATGTGGAAGAAACAAAATTGCTTCTTAATGATTGTTGAATGAGAAATTTTGACTAATCATAAATAGTTACATTTCTTAAAATTAATGACAAAAATACAATTTATCAATTTTTGGATTAATTAAAATTCGACATGTACCCCAAATTGAAATTGAAGAAAGAAGGTTGGTGAATCTTGATGATGCTATGTGTTTTCATCTTGACTGTTGGATCAAATTAATTAATCTACTTCAATTAAATATCAATATTTGGATCTAGGTTCATTTGAGCCCAAAAACAGGCTTAATTTGGCCCAAAATCTACAAAGGCCCCAAAATCCAATTAATTTGGCTCAATGGCTAGCTCATAGACCAACCAGACCACACTCACTCAAGGTCCATGGAAGATCTATAAATAGGAACCTTACCCTTCATTTTGAGGGAGGATTGGAAGTTCCAAAGATAGGAAGCTCTAAAGTTTGTGTTGGGTTTTGTAGGGTGGTCATTCAAACTTAAAAATCGAACCATTTCTAAAAACCGAACTGAACCGAATCGAAAACTCAATGAAACCAAAAAATGCAATTCGATCCGGTTTGAAGAAATTTTGAAATCGAATTAATTCGGTTTGGTTCAGTTTCACTTTCGAAACCCAAATTTGAAATCGAACCGAACCGTTTTTAACTAACATATATATATATATATTTAAAAAAAGAGTAAAACCGAACTGAAATCAAATTTCAAACCGAACTGCTTTTAATTTAAAGAAAAAAACCGAATTTAAAACCGAACCAAATCGAACCGTTTTTAATTAAAAAAGAATATAACATGGATTTTTTAAAAATGCCAAAATCGAATTTGAAACCGATGTGGTTCGATTCGGTTCGGTTTAAAATAATAAATCGATTCGGTTCAGTTTCACATTTTAAAAAATTCGGTTCGGTTCGGTTCGGTTTGACCACCAAACCGAACTAAACTATTTCCACGCTTAGGGTTTTGTGTCCTAAAACTCGCACTTTGTAAAAAAATAAACATATTCTATAGTCAATAAACTTATTATTGATTCTATAACTTGCATACGTAAAAGTCTAAATGCAATAAACTAAAATCCTTGGTTATTATATGAATACTTGAACTTTATATGGAGACATAGAGATGGACAAGTTTGAGTAAATAACCAAAACGGTCTATAGTATATGATTAAAGTTGGGTACCTTATTCTGGTAACACTATTGGATGCGGTCTACTTTGTAGCTATTACAAGTTGTTGTAAAGATACTACAAACGAAGTGATCCAGATTCGTTCATGTATTGACATGAGGAGTGGGAACGTCCTATACAATAAGTTTGCATAAGATCGGACCAAGAAATAAGTCACTCTTATTTTATAACGTTGTTTACTTTATAAGAATGACTATCACTTAGATGACCTAGGTCACTCGGTCTTCATCTTGAGCTAAGTATGAACTCTTGTTTATTCGGGATTATCCTTAGATTTGCATAGGTGAGGGTTGGCTCAACAGCGCCGGTTCAATAAGCCTCCCATTTCATGTGTAAGACCGGGTAGATAGTTGAGGACATAGGCTACAAGAAGAAATTCACGCCTACCCGATTTAGGGATAGGAAAAAGGTTTTTCTCTTAAGTACTGAATCCAGGTCTTGAACAAGGGCGACCACCCTCTCACTAGGCTGAGAGGGATCTGGATTAGTGACTGGATCACAAACCAATTATTCATTAGAGGATCAATAGGAACTTAAGGAACAAGACGTAATCTCGAGGGTAAAACAGACATTTGACCCAGCCGTTATTAAGAACAACCTATGAAGATTCGACTTACTAATTAAGGTTAAATCATATGGACATAATATATCTACAGCGAGAGGAGTACAACTATGAGCTTTAGTGGAGTGACCCATTAGTTAACGAATGAGGATTAATTCGGTTTAAAGAGTTTAGCCAATTAATCTCGGATCGTTGAAGCCTATAATCTGTAGGTCCATGAGGTCTCTTTACTAGCTTTAAGTGGATTAGCCTTAGAGTAGCATGATAAGTTAATTTGAAATGTTCAAATTATAATTTAGGGAATTAACAATTATATGTGATATAATTACGCGTTTAATTTTGAAATAAAATGAAATTGAAGAATTAATTAATATTTAAATATGATTTAAATAATAAATTCATGAAGGTGGAATTTGTGTAAAATTAATCTAGTATTTGATATTAAATTAATTAGAATTAATTGAATTGTTTGATTAATTATTTATTATTAATTTTATTAGAAAATTAATTTATGAAATTAATTTTGTAAAATTAATAAAGTTTTCAATTTTCAAATTAAAATTGATTTTTCAATTTGATATTGGAAAAGTTTGGAAAACACAAATATGAGAGAAATGGGATTTCTCCACTCACTTTCATCAAGCAGCTCACTTATTTATCTACTTGAATTTTGATTCATTCTTTAAGCATGAGTTGCACCTCATGCAACTTTCTTCTTTGCATGAATGTCCTGCAATAAATAGAGAAGATAGAAGTGGAAATCAGCCATGCAATAGCTAATGAACTTGCTGAAGTTTTGTTGAAAACTTATGAGGTTGAAGAAGTGTTCTTCAAGTTGCATCAGTGAGCTCCTTCTCCAAATTCCCTTCATTTAAGCTTATTTTGAGTCTCACAACTCAATCCAAGGCTTCAAGAGAATAGTAGGGAAAACCTTGAGGTGGTTCACAAGAAGAATTGGATAAGATTTGCAGCTGAATTCGAGTTTCAAGAGGTTTTACAAAGGTATGACATAAAACCCTCTTATTATTGTATGAATTAGAATGCTTATTGATCCTTGTTGCTTTTGCTGCATGCTGATATACTCTTTCAGTTTGAAGTTATGAAGAATTAAAGTTCGAAGCTCTCAAGATCTGAAGACCAAAGTTTTAAATATTTAAAGACTCAAGTTCCCAAGTTTTCAAGCTCCAAAGACTAAAGCTCTCAAGATCTAAAGAATTGAAGACCGAAGCTCTTCAAGCTCTCAAATCCTAAAGCTTTCAAGTTCTCAAGCTCCAAAGACCGAATCTCCCAAGTTCTCAAGCTCTGAAGAACTGAAGATTGAGACTATCAAGTTTTGAAGGGCTTAACACTGAAGCTCCCAAGTTCTGAAGATCTAAAGTCTAAAGACTTAAGAGACTAAGACTTCAAGCTCTTGAAGCCTTCAAAGCTGAAGCTTTAAGAAGATTTGGAAGACTTAAACTTCTCGTAACATTTGAGAGAAAGAATCAAAGGAACATGTAATAAAGATTGTACCTACATATACTACAAATCTATACAAAAATAATGTTTGAATTCAACGAATTAAATTTCTTCAAAAATATCATTGAACAGTTTGACACACTCAATGAGACATTTCTACCTTTCATCTCTTTCTCCACAACAAAATTTACCTAAAGAAGTCATGACATCCAAAGATAACGCTCTTAAAACTTCAAGCGATGTTTGCAAGAGACCAAGTACTCGCAGTCGCTTCAAGGTGATTCAACAATCTAAAAAGCTGCCACCCTTTGAGATTGCAAGAAATATATGGGAACAGATCTCAAAGTAACCAACAAACAAAATTGCCATTAGAGAAAGTCGTGCACTTAATAAGCATACTCCACCTTCTGAACAATCAAGTAAAGAGGCAACACACCTAAATATAATGTTAATCATGGTGGTTGATGTAAAAACAAGTGAAGAAAGGATGGCCAAACTAGAAAAGAAAGTTAACATACTGATGAAGGCCGTCGAAGAAAGGGATTATGAAATTGCATCTTTCAAGAATCACATTGGGAGTCGTGACACCGCTGAATCAATTCATACGTCCGCAATCAAGAATAATAGGAAAAATTGTTCTGCAAAAAGGTTAACTATAAAATTGAACCTCAATTACTTCTTTGTCTATTCAGCCATTGCAAGAGATGATTGCAAACTCCATCAAGGATTAATATGGTATACCTACTCAGACTTCCCTCTTATACTTCACATCATATACAAAGAGAATTAACAACCTAAGAATGCCAAACAGATACTGGGCACTTAAGTTCCAATAGTTAGATAGGAAGGGCAACCCCAAGCAACATGTTACTCATTTCATCAAAATATGTGAAAATGCTCGTTCACGAGGTGTTTTGCTAGTCAAACAGTTTGTTCAAACTCTGAAGTGAAATTCCTTCAACTGGTACATTGATCTTGAACCTAAAACTATTGATTTTTGGGAGTAGCTTGAAAGATAATTCCTCAACTACTTCTATGGCACTAGGCGTATCGTTAGCATGATAGAGCTCACCACCACGAAACAACAAAAAGGCGAGCTGATCATTGACTACATCAATTAGTGGAGAGCATTAAGCCTGGATTGCAAAGATAGATTAACTGAATTGTCAGCAATGAAAATTGCATCTAAGGATATACTGAGGACTTCTGTATATCTTGTAATGGATAAAACTTCGCACCTTTAAAGAGTTAGCAACTCGAGCTCATGATATGGAGCTAAGTATTGCTAATAAAGGAAACAACGATCTATTGATCCTAAAAGTAAATAAAGAAAAGAAAGAAATGACAAGCATCCAGAAGGTACTGAAGGGTGCTACTAAAGAAGCTATTGTTGCCAATATGACCCTTGTAAAATTCATCTCCAAGGAGAAAAAGATTGAGAAATGTCAAGAGAAACAAGCAGTCCATAATTATAACTGGGTCATCATTACTGTTTTACTCCTATAATTGAAGGAATTGAGTTCCTCGCAGAAACACATGACATTGTGTGATTTGAAATTCATTTTGAATAACAGTGAAATGTAGAGAAATAGATATGCTGAAAAATTATATGATCAACATTGTAGAAATCTAAACATTCTTTCTATTGAGAATTTGAGGAAAAGGGATCTCACCCTTGACAAAGAACCTATTCTCTTAAAGTGTAACGAACACTAGAACTCTACTTGCCTCTCAACGAACAGTGAAAAGAAAACTTCTGTAGGGACACCACCAAAAGTGATCTTCCTCGTTTGTTAGCTCTAAAAAAGAGCTATTATTCCTAGCTTAATTCTAGCTCGTTATCGAATATTACATGTTTATTTATCTATTTTGTAGGTGTTGAGGAATCATGAGGTGGAATTGGTAATTTGGAGCCAAACGAGGTTAATTTGAAGCAATTAGGAGTCGATTTAAGCATCCGAGCTTCGAAGAAGTTGAGATAGCCAAATTACCATCGAGTATGGTCAACTATCGAGTACCATCGAGTCAAATTCCATCAAGAAAACAAGCATTGAGCACCGAGGAAGCGAGCAGCGAGTATCGAGTAAGCAAGCAGCGAGTATTGAGTATCTAGCAGAACACTCAGCGTCGCGACGCTCTTCACAATCTTGGTCCAACGCTCACTCGACACTGGAAGGCAGTAGCATCAAGTGCAGGACAGTGTTGCAACAGGGCCCTAAGCATCGTGATGCTCTGGAATTGAATCATCGCTAGCATTGCAACGCACCTCGATGCTCGAACCTCAACGCTATAAGGCAGTGCACTCAGCATTGCAACGCCCCTTTCAAGCGTTGCAATGCTATGATGATTGACGAAAAATTGATGACCGTGCAACGTAAGCAAGCGTTGCAATGCTATTTCCCAGCATTGCGACGCTACGTGCAACCTATAAATGAGCCGTTGGTGTTCAACATTAGAGGCATACAAAAAAAAAAGAGTTAAACAGCCGCCTAACACATTCCTCTTTCTAATAGAGCGAATTTTGAGAGTTTAGTTCAGTTTTAAGAGCCATTGAAGCCAAATCTCTGATCGATCATCGTCAAAGTTAGTCTCAACTCATTCATTTGATCATTGTAATTCCAATATGCCTTTTAAAGACTAGGTAATTTTCTTGGGATAGTTTGTATGTTTTAATTCTTGAAATTAGTATTTAATTTATTCAATTGTTGTGAACCTTTTAGGTGGATTTGATTTATTAATAATAGAAATTTGATGAATTTTTCTAAAAAACTAATTTATTCAATTTCTTGCATGCAAAATCATTCTAATCTGTGCATAATTGAGTGATTAAGTTGCACGTATTAGGATCGCATGTTTAGGGTTTAGACTTTTTCTGGCCAAATTCATGTATGCCCTAGTATAATCCTTTCCAAATAAATCATACTATAAAATGTGGTTGTCTAACTTGTAGTGTATCTTGACAATTGAACCCTTTACTTAATGCTTTTCAGTTTTAACTCGTATGTCATTAAGAAGGAAAGTTTAAAACTGAATTAGGGTTGATTTAGATTGTTATCAAAATTGGCTAATTTGGCTATTATAATTTATAATAGGTTGAGAGTTTCACATTATTGAAGAAATTAACTAGTATCTAATGATAGAAAATGAAAAGCATACAAACTAATCCCAAGATTTTCCATTAATTTGATTCAATCCTCTTTACTGTGCTAACTCTTATTTATTCTTCTTTGTTTGGTTTTTAATTTATTTTGTAACCAAAATAAAAAATCATCAAAACCCCTTTGTACTTGGAATTCATTAATTGGTCTAAGTTAATTTAACAGTCTCCCTGTGGATTCGACCCCGATCTTACAACTTTACTACATTTGTAGTATACATCTTGGATCGGTGAAAATAAATTATCTTTGTTTGGGCTGGGGGCGGTCACGACACACTAGTCTCTGAGTCCGAACAATTATCTGGGAATAAGGAATTAGATGTGTGGGCTCTAGAAAATCTTTTTGGTAGAGGGAATTTTCAAGAGAGAATTCTTTTGGAGGATAGAGAGTTTTTCTACGTGTTGTTACTTACATGTTCTATGTTTTCCAAAAAACACAAATACTAAAGAAGAGTAGGGGAAAGGGAGCTACAATAACTCCCTCTCACGTTCTACAACGTTAATTCCCCTATCATGGGGATTTAACTATAGGGGAATTTAATTTCGTAATATTATATTATAATTAATATTAATAATATAATAAATATATAATATGGTTAACTAACTATTGTAATAAACCATATTATATGCATTATAATCACATTAAAATACAACTCTCTCTTGTAATCTATAGTTTTAATATGAATCCTATTCATATTAAATTTTAACCTATAGTATTTATATAAATAATATTTGAATCTCATTCAAATATTTATCTGTCGCATATTATATAGTTTTAATTATAAATTATGTTTATAATTAACTATGTATTATAATGTATCAATGTACATTACACTTTATATTAATTACATTAATATATTTAATAACTTAAATTCCATTAAATAATTTGAACAATTCAAATTATTCCAATAATTTTTTCTTTTTTTTTTCCTTAGTAAGCTAACAAGGGACCCTATGGACCTAAAATTTAGAAGTTCCAATGATACGAGATTAATTAATTAAACTCTTTAATTAGATCAATCAATATTCATTAACTGTCAATCACTCTACTAAAGACCGATAGTTGTACCATTTACACTGTAGATAAATTTCTATGTCCACGGATTTATCCAATCAATAATAAGTTGACCATTCACAAATTGCTCATAATTATTGTGGGGTCAAATCCATTTGACCCCAGTAGTTACATCTAACTTCATAAGTACCACTGATCCCTCTAATGAACAAACAGTCTATAGTCCAACTATAAACTAACCCCTCTCGAGCCAATGAGAGGGTGATGTCTCATTGTTCAAGACCTAAAATCAGCTATTAAGGGAGCAATTCGTCTACTTTTTCTAGCGACGAGAATGAGTGAATTCCATCTTATGTAGTTGTGTTCCCAGCTCCCAACTCGGACAAATTCTCAAAATGGTAGACTTATTGAGTTGCCTAAATTGGCCACTCTCACTCATACAGATCAAAGGATTGTCCTCATAGATAGGAGTTCACAATCCACTCAAAATTAAGGTCAAGTCTCCTATGGTCATCTTAGTGAAATGTTAGTTTCTTCAAGTAACAATGTTATAAAGAGAAACCAATCATTTTGTGGTCCGGTCTTATATAAACTCTTTATACAAGATACCTCCACTCACATGTCTCTACATGAACAATATGGATCATATTGTCTGTAACACTTATGACTTATATAATAGTTACAAAGTGAGTCGTATCCGAAGAGTTTCCAAGATAAAGGCACCTAACCTTATTCATATACTACATACCTTTTAGGTCATTACTTGAACATGATCCACTTATATGTCTACCACATACTATTTAAGTTACATTAAATAACCTTGTGTTGGGGTTGATGCCCTAAATTTCGTAGGGTCCTGTAGTTTGTAATTGTATTGTACAAATATTTTATTTATTTAATAAAATATGAGATGTTTTATTTGACATTCAGTAGCATTAAACTCACAAACCAATAAACTAACATCCAAGGTTATCTTCTATAGCTTAAACATGTATGTGGAGATGTACAGGTGAATCATGTTTAAGTGATAACCTAAATGGTCTGTAGTAGATAGATAAGGCTGGATACCTTATTATGGTGATACTACGAATATGACCCACTTTGTCGATGTTACAATTGTTGTAAAGTACTACAAATGATCTGATCCTGATCATTCATGTTGAGACATGTGAGCGGGGGTATTCTATACAAAGGAGTTTGTATAAGACCGGACCACGAAATGTCTAGTCTCATTATATAACGTCATTCATAATAGAGGCTTGCATTTCACCAAGATGATCATAGGTGACATGATCTAAATCCCGAGTGAGTTGTGAACTCCTGCCTATGAAGGCAATCATTTGATTTGTATGGGTGAGAGTGGCCAAATCACCGACTCAATAAGTCAATCATTTTGAGGATTCGTCTAATTGGGGAGTTGGGAACATGACTACACAAGAAGGGAGTCACTCATTCTCCAATGTCGGGATAAGTAGATAAATTTCTCCTTTAAGAACGGATTCTGAAGCATGAACAATGTCGCGTCACACCCTCTCCTTGCCCGAGAGGGGTTTAGTCATAGTTGGACTATGATTTATTGTTCATTAGAGGGATCGGTAGTACTTAAGGAGTTAAATGTAACTACAGGGGCAAAATGGTAATTTTGGCCTAACTGTACTTACGAGCAATTTGTGAAGGTTATCGCACTATTGACTAGTTATATTCAATGGACACAAATATATTTGTAGTGCGAAGAGTGCAACTGTCGGTCTTTAATGGAGTGCCCGACAGTTAATGGATGTTGAATAATTTAATTAAAGAAGTTTAATTCATCATTCAAGTACCATTGAAGCTTTAATCTACAGGTCCATGACGTCCCCTCTGTAACTCAACAGAGATTAAATGGGAATCAATTTTGGATTAATTTGAATTGTTCAAATTAATTGATGGAATTAATTATATGTGATATAGTTAATTTAATTTAATTATATATGATATAATTACCATAATGTATTTGATACATTATAATATAAAGTTTGTTTGAGAGGAAATAAATATTTGAATATGATTCAAATATAATTATATGAATTTGATTCATATAATTAAATTTAATATAAATGAGATTTATATTAAATACCACTAATGAGAGAATTAAAACTACAGGTTATATTGTATATGATACAATATTAAACCATAGGTTATATGTTATATATGATATAACATATAGTTATATATATAATAAGTTAGTTATTATATATATATAATTAATTAATTTAATTTAATTAATTTTAATTTTGAATTTTAAAGAGAGGGAAATAACTTCCCTCCCCTAATTTCTCTCTTAATTTCACGTTCTCAATGGGCAGTTTGTGTAGAAGTGGATACATTTTCTTCTTCTTGTTCTTGAGTTTGACTGAAAAAATTGAACATAAACTCTCAGAGAAAATTTTCTTTGAATCTCACCCTATCCTCTCAATTTCACTCCCCCTTCCAAAATTCCAAGAATTCACACACCTCCTTGGATTCTCATCCTAGAGGATACAGAGGAAACACTTTTGGTGGTGGCCATTTGGATTTGTTCGTGATATTTTGGAGAAAAGGAAATTTGTGAAGGTTTTTGTTCTTCAAGGGTAAGTTTTCCTAATCTCTTTTCTAAACTCTAAATGCATGCTGTAATTTAAATTTTAGTGCAATTTTTTTCCTACTTGTATTCTGTAAAATTTGTTGTTCTGTAAAAATTTAAATTTGAGACTAATCCCCACTTCCGCTCCGAACCTTAGCCAGTTCCTTCACCTTGGATCTTAGTTTATTAGATTAGATAAATGCAATCTAAATATAAAATAAAATACCTCTTATTTTATTAAATCAATAACTTGCTAATTACAAACTACAAGATCGACGAGATTTAGGACACTAAATCCAATAGTAATTACCTTCTTAAATACTATTGATCCTTCTAGTGAAACCGAGTCCCCTTTGGATCAGTAAGAGAGCGGGTACCCTTTTTTCAAGACCCGGAATCAACACATAAGGGAACTGCTCATTTACTTACCCTAAAGGCGAGAAGGAGCAATTCCATCTTGTGTAGTTATGTTCCTAGCTCTCTACTCAGACATGACACCAAAATAGTAGGTTTATTGAGTTGGTGACTCAGGTCATTCTCACCCATACAAATCAAAGAACTACTCCCATAGACTCGTCCATAACACACTCAGGATTGCATTCGAGTTACATGGTTATCCTATGAAATATTAATCTCTTTAGTCAATGACATTACAAAGAGAGATTAAGTATTTCGCAATCCGATCTTATACAATCTCATTGTATAAGATACCTCCACTTACTTGTTTCTGCATGGGCGATTCGAATTACATCATTTATAACACTTACAAAGTGGGTCATATCCATAGTATTACTAGGATAAGGCACCCAACCTTATCCATAAACTATAGACCCTTTAGGTTATTACTTGAACATTATCCACTTGTATGTCCACTACATACTGTTCATATCTCATGAAATAACCTTTGATTTTTTCCGTAATAGATAATTGTTTATTTCATATTTATAATAATTAATGATTATGTCAAATAACTAATTAACTACAAGGCTTTAGGGTATTAACCCAACAACTGGAAGAGCTACCTTCTTTTAGCACAAGTGATTTGTTGTCACTCCCATGAGAGACCAAGGATATGCTTATCGAGATATTAAAAGATGATAGAATTCCAATTGCTTCTGAATCCCAAAAAAAAAATAATAAAAAAAAAAAATAGAAGTGCTTAATGTTGTATATTGATATCGTTCACTAACAAAGACTTGCTACTTGGGTCAAAGCTTCATAATAGACCTTTATTTGTGCAGGATATGTCTGAGAAGAAAAACTTAGTCAAATCCTCATTAATAATGGCTTAGCCATCAACATTCTACCAAAGTCAACCATGAATCAGTTAGGTATTTCAATGAAGGAGTTATGAAGTAGTAAACTGGTGATTCAAGGTTTTAATCAATGAGCACAACGAGCGATAGGCACAATTCACCTATAAATCACCATAAGGGGTTTGAAAGCAAGCACTATATTTCACGCGATTGATTCAAGAACCACCTACAGGCTGTTGTTGGGGCATCCTTGGATTCACAAAAATGGAGTAGTAGCCTCCACGCTCCACTAGTGTTTTAAATTCTATCAACAGGGCATTAGAAAGCTTGATGCTGACACCAAGCAATTCTCAGAGGTTGAGTCTCAATTTTCTGATGCAAATTTTTATCTAAAAAGTGATAATATCAGTGAAGTGATATTGATAGAAGTTCCTGTGACCAAAAAGCGCTTATAAGCCCGAGCAACAAACGATCACAACAACGAAGTTAAGTGAAGTACATGCTTTCAGTAGCCAAGAGAATGTTGAACCGCCACTCAAAACAAGTATGAGGCGTCAAAGAATGAAAAAATGATAAGCCCACAAGAAAAGGGTCCCAAATCCTCTTACCTTACACCATGTTCTTCTTTCTCGATGCAAGGAAGGCGAATCATCATTAACCGAATACTTCAAAAATCTAACGGTCAAAGACGTCGAAATTCTACTTACAAAGATAGATAAAAGAGAAGTAAAAAATATTGAGAAAGAATAGGTGATAACAATCCTTCCAGAAAAATGGACAAAAGATGGGTTCGATTCAAAGGCATATAAGTTGCTGGCAAAGGTAGGTTATGACTTTACAACTTGTACTGAGCTTACAAGCCTAAAGATATTTGATGAAAGACCCGAGCTTTCTCTGATGCAAATGAAGCTTAAAAAACAAGGGTATTTTATACCTACTTCAAGATCTAGACTTAAATATAAGTCCTTCGAATCAATTTGCATAACTGGAAAAGGGAAAGCAAAAGTTGCAGCACGTACCATATTTATGTAGAAGAGAGCAACGATTCCAAAGAAGATGAGAGAAGAGAAAGTCAGAGGGATTCTATCTTCAGTCGCATTAGTCCTTTAATGGCACGTTCTTTGATTTTTTTAAGGCTAAGTACACTTGTAGTTTAGAGATAAAAATCAACATTCAAATTCTAGCTCTACCCAACTTTAAGCTTTTCAAAGGCTAAGTACGACCTTGAATAAGGTAAATAATGTGTATCTGACTCCAACCATGCAACATATGCTTTCGAGAGATTAAGATGACCACAACAAGAAGCCAAAAGTGAGTTCTATACCGGTCTCAGGCAAAGCATGCAAAGTAAAAAGTGACGAAAAAATTTGTAGTGCTATTTCATCAAGAATGAAAAGGAAATTGCTTCTTTTCGTAAATACATAGGGCTTGTTAAAAGTAAAGCGACATGATGTAATTATCACTCGACCTAAAGAGAATGACTCAGAGGATGAAGCAAGTGCAACAAGTTATTTCCACGTCACAATAGAAGAAGCATTGGATCCTAAGGTGCTTGAAGAAGATGTGGAAAGAGCTCCATGATAACCTAAGGATTGAGGCCAATCAATAGTTGATGAGTAAAAGGAAGTCAATCTTGGCACAATAGAAGAGCCTCGTGTAACCTTTATAAACACATAACTTGTGATGACGACAAAAAAAATATGTGAAATTACTCAAGACATATAAAGATGTCTTTCCTTGGCCGTATAAAGAAATACCCATACTTGATCCAAAAGTGGTTGTCCATCGCCTAACAATTTAGCCAGGGTATCGCCCAGTCAAGCAAGCCTTGGGACGATTTCAGTCAAAACTCAATCCTTAAATTGAGGAAGGGGTTAACGAGCTAATCAAGGAAGGTGTTATTCTCAAATTTAAGCATCCAACATGGATAACCAACAATGTTCCCATGAGGAAAAAGAATGGCCATTTACATGCATGCCCAAAAGATGACTTTTCCTTATCTATCACAAAAATCATGGTGGACGCCCATAGGGTATGGGAGTTTATACTTCATGGACAGGTCATGAAGGTATAATCAAATTTGAATGGCTCTAGAAGATGAGGAGAAAACAACTTTTCGAACTCGAAAAGGTATATACTATTATAAGGTGATACCTTTCGGATTAAAGAATGCAGTTACCACATACCATCGTGCAATGCAAAGGATATTCGGTGATATGCTACATAAACATATTAAATGTTATGTTGATGATCTTATAGTGAAATCTAGGAAGCGACACGACCACCTAAAAGACCTGAAGCTTGTCTTTGATCCCCCTAAAGAATTATCAATTAAGAATGAACCCTCTTAAATGCGCATTCGGTGTGACTTCAAGAAGTCTTCAAATGAAGAGTTTTGAATACCCATAGGGGAAGCATTAAATGCAACCATGTCTCTAATTTTTATTTTACAGAACAATTAAAGCAGAGAACAGAAACAAACAATAAACAATTTTACATTAAGCATGTTAGTTGTCTACTGTGAAATCTAAGAGGAAATTCAACAAATTTGAAAGACTTACTTACCCTTGAAGAACAATTTCTTAACGTTTCCTCTCCGATCTACTGCACGATCACAAATAAATCGAACTCTTCCCTTAATCTCACGAAGACAGCAATGCTCCAGCAACTGAACACCACTAATAGCTCTTCCTCATTATTTTTAAGGATGAGAACCACTAGAGAGGAATGGACTTCTAGGGATTAATTTTGGTTAGGAAAAGTTTTTTTTTCTTGGTACGGAGAACACACTGAGAACTTGAGAGATCCTTGGAAGAAGAAGAACATCCTTGGTGTTTTCACGTTAGTTT
This sequence comes from Benincasa hispida, assembly GCF_027475165.1. Taxonomy (NCBI): domain Eukaryota; kingdom Viridiplantae; phylum Streptophyta; class Magnoliopsida; order Cucurbitales; family Cucurbitaceae; genus Benincasa; species Benincasa hispida. The sequence continues at coordinate 25,318,961 of NC_143483.1, forward strand.
TTTAGAGAGTAAGTTGAAGGGGTTATTAAAATAACTCCCTCCCCATAACTGAATTAAATTCAAATGAATTTAATTTAATATATATATATATATAACAAACCATATGTTAAATCAAATATATCACATAACCTATAGTTTATATATATCACATATAATATAACATATAGTTTTTAATCTCTCGTATAACCTATAGTATTAATATGAGTCATATTCATTTTAATTGTAACCTATAGATTTTATATGAATCACATTCATATAATTAATATTTGAATCATATTCAAATATTTATTTTCTCTCAAATAAAACTTTATATTATAATATATCACATATATTATATTAATTATATCTTATATAATTAGTTTCCTTTAATTAATTTGAATTATTCAAATTAATCCAAAATTAATTTAATTCTCGTGAATCCTTATTAAGCTAACAAGGGGACGTTATGAACCTATAAATTGAAGCTCCAATAATACTTGATTAATTAATTAAACTCTTTAATTAAATTAATCAATATTTATTAACTACCGGTCACTCCACTAAAGCCCGACAACTACACTCTTCACACTATAGATATATTTCTGTGTCCATTGAATATGACCAATCAATGGTGCATTGATCCTTCACAAATTACTCGTAAGTATAGTTGGGCCAAAATTATTGTTTTGCCCCTATAGTTACATCTAACTCCTTAAGTACCACTGATCCCTCTAATAAACAATTAGTTATAGCCCAACTATAATCTAACCCTCTCGGGCTAGGAGAAGGTGTGACGTCACATTATTCAAGCTCCGAAATCAGTCCTTAAGGGAGCAATTTCTCTGCTTACCCTAACAGTAGGGAAGGAATGAATTCTTTCTTGTGTAGCTGCATTCTCAACTCCCAAATCAGACGAATCCCTAAAATGGTAAGCTTATTGAGCCAACGAATTTGGCCATTCTCACCCATACAAATCAAAGAATCACCCTCATAGACAAGAGTTTACAACTCACTCAAGATTCAGGTCAAGTCACCTATGGTCATCCTGATGAAATGTAAGTCTCTTTTAGCAACAGTGTTATAAAGAGAGACTATTCATTTTATGGTCTGGTATTATACAAACTTTTTGTATAGGATACCTCCGCTCACATGTCCACATGAATGATTAGAATTAGATCATTTGTGTAACTTTACAACAATTGTAACAACTACAAAGTGAGCCATATTCGTAGTGTCATCAGGATAAGATACCTAACCTTATCCTTTTACCACAGACTGTTCAAGTTATCACTTAGACATGATCCCCGTGTATGTCTCCATATACATGTTTAAGTTACAATAGATAACCTTGGATCCTAGTTTATTGGTTTTTGGGTTAATATAACTAAATGTCAAATAAAATACCTCTTAGTTTATCAAATAAATAAAATGTTTGTACAAACACAATTACAAATTGCAAAACTGTGAGATTTAGGGCATCAACCCCAATAATATCCCGTTTGTCTTAAAGCTAGTGGGGTGTGCATGATAAATGTATAAACTAGTACAATAGTACACAAAACAAGAAACTAGGGCATACAATACGCATCTAGTGTAAATGGTTGCTTGACCTACATTAGAATATTTATATCTTATCTCGCACATTGATGTCAACCATTCCAGAGCTTAATAAGGAAGGATACAGTCTTTGAATGGGACCAGAAATGCCAAAATCCATTCGATAACATAAAGAAGAATTTGCTCAAACCTTCGATCTTGAGCATGTCTACAGTTGAAAGATCGTTGATATTATATATTACTGCTAAAAAAAGATCACTTGGAGCACTACTTGCACAAGAAAAAAAGAATAGTAAGGAATGTGCACTCTACTATCTAAGTATAACTTTGACTGAAGCTAAGCTGAATTATTCTCTGGATGAAAAAATATGTCTCACTTTTTTCTTTACAATATATAAGTTGAGACACTATATGCAAGCCTTCACTATACACTTGGTGGCAAAAGCTGATCTTATCAAGTATATCTTATCTAGGTTGATCATCTCAGGATGCCTCACTATTGTACATATACCCTAGAAGGTAGTTAAAGGTCAAGCATTGGCAAATTTTTTTGGCTAATCATCCAATCCCATCAAACTAAAAATTATATGAACATTTGCCCTATGAAGAAGTATCCTATGTTGAAAGCATAGAGCCTTGGATCATTTACTTTGATGGTGTAATATGAAGAAGTGGATCAAGTGTTGGCATTGTGTTCATTTCTCCTGAGAAGCACATAAGGCTGTGTAGCTTCACACTCAATGAGTTATGTTCCAATAACGTTGCTGAGTACCAAGCACTCATCATTGGCTCACAAATTTCTCTAGAGATTGGGATAACATATATGGAAGTATATGACGATTCAAAGTTAATTACAAATCAGCTCTCACGTCAATATGATGCGAAACATGAGGATTTAAAGCCTTACTTCATTTATGCTAGAAGATTGATGGATATGTTTGAGGGCACTGCTGGAACATATACCAAGATCAGAAAATAAGAGAGCAGGCGAATTAGCAAATTTAGCAACTACTTTAACGATTTTAAATGATGTACCTATTGAAGGAAATCGAACACGAGGATTTCCATGAGCAGTGAAAAAGATCATTCCAAATTATAATCATGTATGAACATTATACATTATAGTCGTAAACAAAACAAACAACTATGCAATTGATATAAAAATTACAACATGAAAACTACAAATGAACAAGGAAAAAGCTACGAACATTTGTAGACTCGTCTCCACACTCCTTGCTCACGAACGCATGAACATAGAATCTCGAATGCTTGAACAACACGACCGCAACACTGTACGAATACTTCGTGCTCAAACTCAGTGATCGCCTCGGTCATGAACACCCCAACAACACGAACGACGTCCGCAGAACCTCGGCGGTGTTGAGTTGAGTACGACACCACCAAGAAGACTACCTTTGTATTTTTGGTGTGAGAATCCATAGGATGGGATCTGTTTGGACTTGGTATGAGGCAGAAGAAGGAGGATTCAACAATCGTGTACACAATTGGGCAAGTGGGAGAAGATTGGACCTATCGTATAGGTTGATACCCAATCGTTTAGCAAAAGCTAAGCGATCATCTAGCAAAAGCTAAGTGATCATTTAGCTCATCGCTTAGCAGCCTGTCTGTCGCCTACAAACACTACACGATCGTTTACTAAAAACAAGTTGTCGCTTAGTAAATCTGTATTACTTGACAGCTTCCTTGAGATGTTTTTCCGAGAGAAAAATCTCAAAATCACTTTTTTCAAAACTTTGCAAAACTTACTAAAATTAGGAAAAAAATTTTCCTTTTATCTCACAGTTACCATGAACCACCAATAACCTCCCACTCAATTGGTTATTAGAGAAAAAGATTTAATTATCCAATAATTAATATTAATATAAATATAAATGATAACCAACTTATCATACTCTATTTATAACCTATAGTTTTAATATTTCATCTCATGAAACATATAAACCATAGTTCTTTTTCCATTCCATGGTACTTAATGTAAATCTCATTTATATTAATCCTCCACTAGATGTATCTCATATATCATACCGATTATATCATATATAATCAAAATACCTCTTGTCAAATTGAACATTTCAAATCAACACCAAGAACTGATCCTCAACTGAATCTATTGAGCTACCAAGGGGACCTTATAGACCTATAGCTTGAAGCTCCAACAGTACGTGAATAACTGACTAAACTCTTTAGTCATGGGATCCACCATCCGTTAATTTTCAGGCACTCCACTAAAGACCAACAGCTGAACTCTTCTAACCATAGATATATTATGTGTCTATCTTAACCAATCAGCAATGCGACAACCCTTCATAGATCGCTCGTAAGTACAGCTGGGCCAATAACCGTTATGCCTCTGTAGTTACATCTAACTCCTTAAGTATCACTGATCTCTCTAATGAACATAAGTCATAGTCCTCTCTTTCAAAGAGAAGTTATGGCCACTATGTTCAAGCCCCGGAATCAGCCCTTAAGGGAGCAATCTCTCTACTTATCCTTATTTCGGGAAAGGAGTGAATTCCATCTTGTGGATTGAGTTCTCAACTCCCAGATCAGACAAGTCTCCAAAAAGGTAGGCACGTTGAGTTGGCAAACTGGCCACTTTCACCTATACTAATCAAAGGACAGCTCTCAAAGGTAGGAGTTCCCAAAACACTCAGGATTGAGATCGTGTCACCTATGGTCATTTAGGTGAGATGTAAGTCTCTAGTATCAACGGTGTTATATACAAAGTCTAGTCATCTCGTGGTTCAGGTCTTATACAAACTCTTTGTATAGGACACCCTCGCTCGTCTCCACATGAATGATCAGAATCTACCATTTGTAGTAGTTTACAACACTTGCAAATCTCTACAAAGCGGGCCGTATCCGTAGTGTTACCAGGATCAGGTATCCACCTTAATCCTTATACTACAAACCTATTTAGGTTATCACTTAAGGCATGATCCACTTGTATATCACATATACATGCTTAAGTTCACATAAGATAAGCAAGGAGCTTTGTTTATTGGATATGAGTAAATGTCAGAATTAAGTAACAATTATTTTATTCATCAAACAATGTGTATCTTTACAAAACAACGAGACTCCGGGAGAATTAGGATATCAATCCTAACAATCTCCCACTTGTCCTAATGACTCGGGAGATTAATGTACAATGCAATATAAAAATGTACAATATACAATAAACTAGGGCATACCCCAATATCATCTCCCACTTACCCTAGACAAGATGTCGCTTGTCCCACAGACCCAGACTCTCCAGGTGACCCTTGAGCACTTTAGCCGTGAGGGCCTTTGTAAAGGGATCAGCAACGTTGTGCTCCGATGCGATCTTCGTGACTATCAAATCACCTTGATGCACAATCTCCCTGATCAGGTGATATTTTCGTTCGATGTGCTTACGCGGACGATGACTCCGAGGCTCCTTCAAATTTTCCAAAGCCCCGCTGTTATCACAATAAAGAGTGATAGAAAAAAATCATATTTGGAACGACTTCCAAATCTGAAAAGAATTTTCTCAGCCAAACAGCCTCCTCAGCTGCTTCACAAACGGCTACGTATTCGGCTTCCATATTGGAGTCCATGATGCATCCTTTCTTGATGCTTTTCTAGACTACAACTTCTCCATTCAGAGTAAACACTAACCCCGATGTCGGTTTGCAAGAATATCTATCGATCTGAAAGTCAGAGTCTGTGAATCCTGTAAGGATCATATCCTTATCTCCATACACGAGCATATAGTCCCTCGTTCTCTGAAGATACTTGAGGATCGTCTTGATCGCCGTCCAGTGATCAAATCCTGGATTGGGCTGATATCGACTGACAATCTCTATTGCATAGCAAATGTCGGGTCTGGTACACAACATTGCATACATTAAGCTTTCTACAGTAGAAGCATAGGGAATCCGTCTCATCTGCTCAACCTCTTGAGGTGTCTTAGGACATTGATCCTTAGACAAAATGATTCCATGCCTGAAGGGTAATAAACCCCTCTTGAAATCCTGCATCCTGTACCTGATCAACATTTGATCAATGTACGATGCCTGAGACAAGGCTAAACGTTTGTTTTTGTAATCTCGAATGATCTGGATCCCTAGAACATAATGTGCCTCACCTAAATATTTCATTTGGAACTGGGCAACTAGCCATTTTTTAATATCAGTCAGATATCCTACATCATTCCTAATGAGTAGGGTATCATCTATTGAGCTATTGATGATCTTCTTGTATACACAAGGCTCATCAATGTTCTGGTCAAAGCCAAATGACATGAAAACGGTGTCAAATCTGATGTTCCAAGATCTAGATGCTTGTTTCAACCCATAAATGGACCTATTAAGCTTGCAAACTCTTTGCTCTTGATCTGGAACTATGAACCCCTCTGATTGAGTCATATAGATGGTCTCTTCAAGATTACCATTAAGAGAGGCAGTCTTGACGTCCATTTTCCATATTTCGTAATCATAAAATGTGGCTATAGACAGGAGAATCCTGATAGATTTGAGTATGACAACAGGTGAGAAAGTTTCCTCATAGTCAACTCCATCGACCTGGGTATAACCCTTTGCCACGAGTCTAGCCTTAAAGGTTTGCACCTTTCCATCTACAACTTTCTTTCGCTTATAAATCCACTTACACCTAATAGGTCTTACCCCATTAGGTGGATCAACAAGCTCCCAGACGTTATTGAAGTACATAGACTTCATTTCCTGGTTCATGACTTTAACCCATTCATCTTTGTCAACATCCTCCATTGCTTTCTTAAAAGACAACGAATCCTCGACCCCATCATTCGAAATGACATTTTGGGCTTTAGTCAAACCCATGTAGCGATCCAGTGGGTTCATAACCCTCTACTACGTCGAGGCAGTATCAACTCTTGAATTGGTTGACTAGATGTTCCGACCTCAACAACTCTTATTGATTTGTCGACTTGTTCAACAACTCTTGTTGAACCCTCAACAGTCTCAGTCTCACTAATTCAACCGCAAAACGAGCTTACTTCGTGGCTTAGATCCCTCATGTGGTCTTCTTCCAAGAAGATAGCATTTGTAGAAACAAACACTTTGTTCTCACTCGAATCATAGAAGTATCCACCTCTCGTTTCCTTGGGGTAGCCTACAAAGAGGCAAGCCTTCAAATGTGGTTCCAACTTCTTTTGGTTAGTCCCTAGCACATGTGTCGGACAACCCCAAATCCTAAAGTGACGTAAACTACCTTTATGGCCTCTCCATTACTCAAAAGGTGTTTAAGAAACACTTTTCGAGGGAACGTTGTTTAAGATATAACATGCAATATCCACTGCAAAACCCCAAAATGAGTCTGGAAGAAGAGTATAACTCATCATAGACCAAACCACGTCCAACAAGGTTCTGTTTCTTCTTTCAGATACACCATTCTGCTGAGGTGTACCAGGGGCCGAGAGTTGGGACTCAAGCCTATGTTCTATCATTAGTTCTAAAATTGGAGGTCCATATACTCTCCACCACGATCAGATCATAGTGTTTTTATTGTCTTACTTAACAAGTTTTCAACTTCATCCTTACACTCCTTGAACTTGTCAAGGGCTTCAGACTTACGTTGCATTAGGCAGAGATACCCGAATCTTGAATAATCATCTATGAAAGAGATGAAATATTCATACCCATCTCGAGCTTTAATATTCATCGGACCACAGAGGTCTGAATACAAGCTCCAAGGCTTCCTTGGCTCTATAACCTTTTCCAGTAAAAAGTCATTTGGTCATCTTGCCTTTCAGACACGATTCACATACCGGTAAGAAGTTTTCTTCTAAACTCTTTAGAAGTCCACTTTTCACCAACTTCTCAACCCTGTTGAGGTTGATGTGACCTAACCTTAGATGCCAAAGATGGGCGTTTTCCTTAGGAAAAACCTTTGGTCTTTTAGTTGTTGTTGTCGTACTGAACATTTCAGTGTTAAATAAGGCCATTATGACTAACGGCCTTAGTACATATAAGTTACTTTCCATTGAACCATAATCGATCTCCATTCCATTCTTGAAAATACACTTTATTCTCAGAAAAGGAGACGGTATAGCCTTGTTCAATGAGACAAGAAACTGAGATTAAGTTCTTCTTAATATAAGGAACTACAAAAACATTATCCAGTAACAGATAATGTTTCTTATCATTAAATAACTTCAGCCTGCCTAGAACAACATCTGAAACAACCTCACCAGTACCAACTCAAAGATTCATCTCTCCCTATGGCAACATTTGCCAGGAACTGAATCCTTGGTAAGAGGAACTGATATGATTGGTAGCACCCGAATCAAGAATCCATACAGTATCATCATTCTCTACCAGACACGTCTTTAAGGCCAATAAATCAAATTTATTGTCTTGTCTCCTCTTTTGAAGAGTAGTGGGATCGAGGTCGTTTGCTGTTGGAAGGAAAATTATTATTATTATTAGGGATGGATGGGGTTGTACATGCAAGCATGTGTTATACATGGCTTAAGCTATGCATTTATGCCCATGCGTCTGAGGTCATGCATCGGAATGAAAATGCGTTAATCTAGTATGCAATGACCTCGCGTTCCTATCACAAGTTTTCTTACGCTCGCACCAAGTATAACGCAAATGCAAGTTTCTTGGGTAATCTGAGGGCGAACACAGGGACTTGTCACTCAATAATGCTTGTGAAGAAATGCATTTGAGGCGATGAATAAAAAAATAAAAAGAAGTTTAATGGATTTACACACTACTCTTGCTCCTAGCTAAACGATTGAGCAATAGAAGACTTACAATGAGAATAGGTAGAGACACAACAACCATTAATGCATAGTAATGTTTATTATCTTAAATCACCCGAGTAATCCCAGCTTATTGCACTAACGCATCGCACACCTCTCGATGGTCAACCGCATGACTATATCTCTATAGTGCATGGTTGCGTCGAGCATAAGATTGCGCCTATCTCTAGGAACAATACGAACTTTTCTTTAGTGCGTTCAATCTCTTAACTTCTCAGGAAGTTAGACGCAGCTATTTAACTTATAGACAAGCAATGCAACATCCCAATAGACAAGCGTTTCTACAACCTTTCACCAAGCAAAGAGGATTAACTCACTATACTCCACAACGCACACCTCTCAGTGGGCTGCTACATGCATCCTATCTCTAGGCTACACGATTAAGCATGCAATCGCCTTTGATAAATAAACGATGAAGATAAACTATGATAGAGATAAAGATGATGAAGAAGACGGCAATGAAGGAATCAAGATTTGCATTGATCACAAAATGTCTTAATATCTTAAGCTAAAATGTAATACAATATAGAGATTAGAAGAGAAATGAAGGACTCTGTGTCAAGGCTTCTGGTGGTGCCATGGATGAATGGTGGAGATGTCTCTCTCGAGCTCTATCTCTAGTGAAATCTTCGGTCTTCACTCGGTCTGGTTTGTAGAGGTGAAGAATTCTCATTGAAAATCTTGTTCAAGATCTCATCTGTGATCACAAACCTCTGCCTTGAGGCAAAAATTTGGATGTGTTGAAATGAAGGTCCAAAGGCTATTTATAGAGTTTAAACGCTGACAGCTATCATGATTGCATTATGGCTCACTGATGCTTTTTTTGCGGTAATGGTAATGTCACATCGTCTTATCTTGTTGATACTTCTAAGTTATACATTCGAGCTTGATTCAGCTGAAGCATCAATGCGTTCTACCCATCTTGCGATCGTTCTATTATGGTTGTCACTCCGTGGCCGCAATTCCCAATTGATCGCCGCATTCGCTTGGTCACCGCAATTTTCATGCAATGGACGCATTCGATCACCGCAACTTCCATGCGATGGACGCATGCGATTACCGCAACTTTGAGTGCATACGTTTGTCTGCGATTGCTTATTTCAAACGTATGCGTTTGATTCCTGCGATAGCTACAAAAATAGACACTTTGGCATGGAGTAATGCATAATATTGGGGTCAGTGAGGATTTAGGTGCTAATTGACGCAAAACTCAATTTTTCGCAAATTCTAAGTATTATCACGACATTTTCTACTTATTAACCCTCATGATTCTAAATAAAAGGTTTATAATAACTGGCATTTCTGCTAGTTATCACCCTCTCAAACTTAGAATCATGCTTGTCCTCAAGCATGCATTATACTCAAGAAATTCTTAACTCACATTCCGGCGTCTCTTTGCAATGACCATCTTCTCGGAATATAATTTACTCGTGCCTCTAACTATGGACGCAATGCTCTCCTCTACTTCGGCTGCTTTTCCAAAGAAATCTTTTCTAAGTTAAATTCGGCAAGCCTTTGCTAAAAAATTTTTTATTCATTCATAGCAACTTTGCATCTAACTCTTGAGAATGCGTTCGTTCAAAACAATTCCAGATTATGTCATTACTTATTCGAATGCGGCATTGAACCTGGTTACGCTCTTCAGGCTTACCCCCACGTGTTTCATGCGGGCATCCAACTTCAGTTGCGTTCCATATTCAACTCAACTCATGTCTTGCTTAATTTGGCTTGCGCCAGACAGAGGAATTGCGCTTATGCGTTAATCCTAGCAACTTACCTTCGTTTTGGCTTGACCCCAGGGGTGTCATGTGGACATCCAACTATGGGTAAGTATCTTTCACAACTCAACTCTTGTCAACATGGGTTTCCCCATTGCGTTGGCAGTGGAGTTGTTATTTTCAAAAGTGTTTTTTTTTAAGGAGATGATCGCAATATAATGAATGCAATTCTCCGAGACCGCTGCCACCTCCAAACTTAGAGGGTGGCAACGTTCTCACTGCAAGCTAAAAACAAACTCAATAGGAATGTGATAACAAATTTTTGAGCAAGGGTTTGCATACAATAAAACTATAGACTTTCACAATTTGAAGAAGCTATTAAAAGTATGGAGACCCTTCCGATACTAGTTAGAGGATGTGGTGAATTATTTGTACCATTATAGATGCATCGCAAAGAACCGCAGTTAGAAAAAGAGAATTTCAAAAGGATAAGGCATAAAAGATAACAAGAACAAAACCTTAAATAGAATAACGCATGCGACGATGCGTTGGAATTCATGCGATTGAAGCCATGCATTGAAGGATGTGGAGGATTCTTTCGTTGTAATTGCGCACCGAGGAGAGTTATTGTCACACCTACAAGGAGCAAATGCACCACAACCAAGGAAGCAGCCGCATATCCAAAATTACAATAAATAAAGACAATAAACTAAACTAAGAAAACAACATAAAGATAGAGTAGAAATCATCCCTGGAGAAATTGGAGTGTTGTCACCACAAGGAGTCTTCCATGCAGGAGATGGCTTTCAACTACTTGGGTCAAGGGGCTCACCCTGACCATTGGAGCTTCCAGCAATTGTTGGACGCATGATGGTTGACATGCATCTAACTACTTTCAGTTCATGTGACGGATAGCCTTTCAGTCTCAGGGTCAATATTTGACTTTCAACGCATCGCCTATACTTCAAATATTGTTTGCAACTTGGTCGCACAATCTACAATATGCCTAAGATTGAAAAGGTGCCTACGAAAACACAAAACTTCACAAAATATTAGCTGCCAAGTCCTCGGAAATGGTGCCAAAAACTTGTTGGAAGGAAAATTATTATTATTATTAGGGACGGATGGGGTTGTACATGCAAGCATGCGTTAGACATGGCTTAAGTTATGCGTTTATGCCTATGCGTCTGAGGTCATGCGTCGGAATGAAAATGCGTTAATCTAGTATGCAATGACCACGCGTTCCTATCACAAGTTTTCTTATGCTCGCGTCAAGTATAACACGAACGCAAGTTTCTCGGGTAATCCGAGGTCAAACACAGGGACTTGTCACTCAATAATGCTTGTGAAGCAATGCGTTTGAGGCGATGAATAAAAAAATAAGAAGAAGTTTAATGGATTTACACACTACTCCTACTCCTAACTAAACAGATTGAGCAATAGAAGACTTGCGATGAGAATAGGTAGAGACACAACAACCATTAACGTGTAGTAAAGTTTATTATCTTAAATCGCCCGAGTAATTGATAACTTGTAGAAATACAAGTTATTTATGCCACCTTATCTAGATATTACGGCCAAAAGTTAGTGAATATGCGCTGATTGTATGGAAATTAGCCTAGAATTTCAATAATTATAAATGGCCGCAATTACACCCATTAACACCATAAAGATGGAAGACAAGCCGAATTTTACTTTGTTTTGCAGGAAACCAAGTCACCGCTTGCGATCAAGGCTCACGAGAAACTGATCAACGCATCTCTGTCACATTGCGCCCATCAATCAACAATGAAGAGACGATTACCGCAATGACGGCGCAGTGCGACAGTCGATCCAGAGCTGTATTTCAACCGCATGCGGTAATAAAAACAACGCCGCATGAAAATCCACGATCGAAAGATGTAGCTGAGGACCACAAAAGCGAAGGATTGAGACACGTGTACAACTAACGGTTGTGCAAAATTGACGGTCCGATTGCATAACAGAAGGAATAATTATTCCTTCGGCTTCGGAATTTCCAAAACAATCAGTGGGGACCACAGGGCCGGAGTCAAAGACTTGCACCTATAAATACCCCATAGATTTCAGAGAAAACTTATGCTACTTGATACGGGGCTAAATGCTGCAAAAGTGTTAAGAGAAAAGGCTGAGCTGAGGGCTTAAGTGAAGAAATCCGAGAAGAAGACGAGATAAGGCCGAGAGGTGAATCTCAGATTTAATCTACCAAATACCCTATCGGAAGCTCTATGCATAGATCTCTGCTATCGGTGGAGCAAGCCTGAAAGGGAAGCTCTTCCTACCATCAAATCCATCCTATCCAGCAAGCAGATCTCAATTGAATTGGTGCCATGACATTGGCACTTGTTTGTATCTGTTCTATCTCTTTCATCGTTGTAGTTCACTGTCTCTTTATTTTTTCATTCACGCACCATGTATCAAACGCTTAATAGACATATTAAATGTTTCGATAGATTTCATATTCCATTCTCTGTCTATTTCCGTTCATCCGTTAATCACTTTCTTCATGATGTTTTCTTGATTCCCTGATAATTAATATGAATTAAACAAGTACTTAATCTGTGTTAAAGATATAAAATGCATTTAGCTAAGGCATGCTAGACGACATCTTCACCTGTGAGAGCAGAAGTAAAGATGCCATTCTGATCTATCGAGAGAAGGTTAGAAGAATGTGTTAAATCATGCAAGTAGTACTTCTAGGCATGGAAGCAACCTTGCGTTCATTACGTAATCTTTGTTTCACCACAGACATGTGGGAGCACGACCGATCACTGAAAGGTGTACGCCAAGAGAAGAGCGGAATTGTATTTGTAGCTTCAACGCAATTGAGAACTTGCACTGTTTATATTATTTATCTTTCTCTTCCTGTTCTATTCATAAGACTTGCCACTGCATCCCACGTTCTTTGCATAACTTTCATAGCCAGCATTGACCCCAACATATTGTAACAAGAAGCCTGTATCTTGTATCATCTAGCTTAGGTTTACTGTATTTTTATTTTACTATCGCATTTTTACTGTTTTACTTTATTTTACCATAATTTAATACTTGTATAAACACATTTCTAAAAATTGAAAAACCTGGTCGTATATATCATGAACATACCACAATAACCTAAAACAGTCCCTGTGTTCGACCTCGGATCACACCGAGAAACTTGCGGTGGAATTACACTTGGTTCCATCATAAGAAAACTTATGACAATGCATGGCATACTACGTGAACATCCATACTTAACGGATATCTAGAAGTAGTATTGCATCATTTCGAGCATAGAACATCTCATACCCCAGCGTTATACAATAGTAATCCCAGCTCATTGCACTAACGCATCGCACACCTCTCGGTGGTCAGCCGCATGACTATATCTCTATAGTGCATGGTTGTGTCGAGCATAAGATTTTGCCTATCTCTAGGAACAATGCGAACTTTGCTTTAGTGCATTCCATCTCTTACCTTCTCAGGTAGTTAGACGTGGCTATTTACTTATAGACAAGTAATGCAGCATCCCATAGACAAACGTTACTACAACCTTTCACCAAGCAAAGAGGATTAACTCACTTTACTCGCACAACGCACACCTCTCGGAGGGCTGCTACATGCGTCCTATCTCTAGGCTACACGATTAAGCATGCGATTGCCTTTGATAAATAAACGATGAAGATAAACTATGATAGAGATAAAGATGATGAAGAAGACAGCAATGAAGGAATCAAGATTTGTATTGATCACAAAATGTCTTAATATCTTAAGCTAAAATGTAATACAATATAGAGATTAGAAGAGAAATAAAGGACTCTGCGTCAAGGCTGCCGGTGGTGCCATGGATGAATGGTGGAGATGTCTCTCTCGAGCTCTATCTCCGGCGAAAGCTCCAATCGTCACTTTCTCTGGATTGTGGAGGTGAAGAATTCTCACTGAAAATCTTGTTCAAGCTCTCATATGTGATCATAAACCTCTACCTTGAGGCAGAAGTTCAGATGTGTTGAAATGAAGGTCCAAAGGCTATTTATAGAGTTTAAACGTCGACAACTATCATGATTGCGTTATGGCTCACTGATGCTTTTGTCGCGGTATGAGCAATGTCACATCGTCTTATCTTATTGATACTTCCAAGGTATGCATCCGAGCTTGATTCAGCTGAAGCATCAACGCGTTCTACCCATCTTGTGATCGTCCTATTATGGTTGTCACTCTGTGGCTGCAATTCCCAATTGATCACCGCATTCGCTTGATCACCGCAATTTTCATGCAATGGATGCATTCGATCATCGTAACTTCCATGCGATCACCGTAACTTTCAGCGCATGCATTTGTTTTTGCGATCACCTGGCTTCAACGCATGCATTTGTCTGCGATTGCTTATTTCAAACGCATGCGTTTGATTCCTGCGATAGCTACAAAAATAGACACTTTGGCATGGAGTAATGCATAATATTGGGGTCAGTGAAGATTTAGGTGCTAATTGACGTAAAACTCAATTTTTCGAAAATTCTAAGTATTATCATCGTATTTTCTACTTATTAACCCTCATGATTCTAAATAAAAGGCTTATAATAACTGGCATTTTTGCCAATTATCATTTGCCATGGAATTTGTTTCACAATTCTTTCCACTATAAGTAATCAGTCATTTTAAAAGCTTTAAATGGAAATACTAACGAGTTGCTAAAAAGAAAAACACACTGACCTATGTTAGATTTTAAGCAAATACTCATTGTAAAACAAAACAACATCCAATAAAGTTTTAGCAAAACTAATATGAACTCCGTGTGACATCTAGTTTCGCAATGACGCTTCAAAGGTTTAGGACAAAAGCCGTCGAAGGGAGGTTAGTTATCCCTCATCTGAATTGAGAAGTTCTCAACTAGTCATTAATACCAGAACAACTCTTGCTCCTATAACGACTAGCCATCATTGATTTTGCCTAGAGACCATTAACTTAACAATCTCCTGTAAGTTTGACCTGCCATTTTAGGCCTTAGAGGTCCGCCCCAAAAAGCCAATCCGAAGGGAAAAAATTCGATTGGGGAAAAACCTAAAGCGACCCTATCCATTTCTGGAGTTCACCTTGATCTTGACCAACTACAAAAAACCCATTCGAAGGGGGACGCTTAAAGGCGACACGAGAGAGTACAGAATAATCTCACTGTGTGAACCAATGACAAAGACCATAGAACGTGTTGACACACACCCTTCACCCACTTACTATAAACACTCTCTCTGTCCACCTTGATATTGACTCATGCAAACACCATCCAAAGAGGGTGCTCCCAGGGCACCACGAGGCCAAGCATGAATCTCACGGTGTGAGCATATAGGGAGAAACGTGAGTGGAATCATAGACATATCAGATACGTCTCTTCCTCCCATTGAGTATTTTATAGACTAGGGTTTAGCTTACTTAGAAAAAACATGGCTAAGAATTTTAACTAAGTGACATTTAGGTTTGCCCAATAGTAACTTTTACCTTGGATAATTAAACAACTTTTGACCATCATCCATTAAACTCTTTAACGGAGTCTTTGACCAAATCGTCGCATGCTTGTTGAAAATATATCTAATTCACCTTTCCAAATAGGTTTCCAAGTAGGGGTGTTACGTTTTCGTAGGTTTTCAAGTAGGGGTGTTACGTTTCCATCAACTTTAGAACCCCAGCCTAGCCAGAACCCGCCTTAGACAAAAGGTTCCTTATAGATAGATTTACAAAAAATTTAATCTTTTATACCAACTAATTCAATCCTATTAAACCGATTTTAAAAGATTAATCTAGGTTACTAAACTCTTTAGAACCACTTGAACGTAGGTCTATCTCAATCTAATTTTAAAACCCTTAAAAAAACTTGAGTTCACCCTAAGTCCGCATGCAACTCTTTCTTATTGATTTTAGGTCTAATTTCCTTTATAACGCTTATAAACGGAAACCATAATCACAATGCTAAGCTAACACATGCTAGGCATTTATAACGCTTATAAACAGCCTAAGTGTCATGCTCAATGCATTGTCCATCCATTGCTACTTCTTTTATATAACACTTATACAAAACAGTAATGAAATAAGCAAAAACATGCTTCCATTCACCCTTCGACTATAACACTTATAATAAAAGGATGATGCATGACAATGCTCACTTCATGCAAAATATAACTCTTATATTTCATGATGCATGCGCATGTTTCCAAGTAATTTCTTCATGCTCGATTATAATATTTATAATACATGATGCATGAATAATTGCACAACCTAAGGTAAGTTTAAACTATATGTCAAACACTTTGGCATATAAGCACCATACATCACATGTATAATAAATAAATGTTGATGAACCGGGTAAAATTACCTTAAAATCACAAAAAATAAAGCTAACTATTACAAAGACATGGAGTCTTCGGTTCAAACAAGCGAATTGGATCTTGAACAGCTCGGGCAAAGCATCGTGTCTCCAACCATCGTGTACAAAACTCCCTGCGATCGTCTACACGATAAAACAAACACTTTTCTCTATCGCTTACCAACGCTCCTAGAGCTAAACGATCATTTAGAAAATACTACATGATCGTATACCTTTTACTAAGCGATGAAGCTTGAGGTACACGATCGCTTAGCACGCTCTGCACAACGCTCGCCTTTCGCGATTGTCTAAATGACTACGATGCCGCGAAGCACCATCGCCTAAGCGATTGCATAGCTAGCGCCTCCGTATCTTATACGTACGATCGTGTAGGTAGAAGCTAAGCGGTTATGCCTTCTAACTACACAATCGTCTAGCGCGCACCTTTTACTAAACGATGAGCATCACATGCTCCCACTACGATCGTCTACCTCCAGCACCTACGCGATCGAGCAACCAATGCTACACGATAGAGTAAGAGTTTACCCCATCGCTTAGCAATAACTAAACAATCGTTTAGAAAAATCTAAATGATCGTTTAGTTAAACCCCAATGATTATTTACCTGAGGCTACACGATACGACCAACGCTTGGTCTTCTTCTTCGTTGAGAACCACATCTCCATGCTTTAAAACTTCATCACGAACGATTCGACTAACTCAAACTCTTTGAATTATAGACTCGATTGCAAAGTTAATTATGCCCAAAAACACAGGGGCCCTTACAAATTAACACTTTGTAATTTCAGAAAGCTTTAACAAAAAGAAATTAAGCCCGAAACATTCATCGACTTCATCCACAAATGAACTTAACGATTAAACACAAATGCAATGGCGACTGTAAAATGAAGTTCAAAATAGACTTGTAATTTGGAATATTAGAACAACCTGGCTCTGATACCAATTGAAGGAAATCGAACACGATGATTTCCATGAGCAGCGGAAAAGATCATTCCAAATTATAATCATGTATGAATATTACACATTACAGTCGTAAACAAAACAAACAGTTATTCAATCAATATAGAAATTACATCATGAAAACTACAAATGAATAAGGAAAAAGCTACGAACATTTGTAGACTCATCTTTACGCTCCTTGCTCACGAATGCTCGAACACAGCAACCTCAAACGCTTGAACAACACGATCGCAACACTGCACGAACACTTGGCGCTCGAACTCAGCGATCGCCTCAGTCACGAGCACCCTAGCAACACGAACGGCCTCCACAAAACCTCGACGGTGTTGAGTTGAGTATGACACCACCAAGAAGGCTACCTTGGTATTCTCAGTGTGAGAATCCATAGGGTGGGCTCTGTTTAGACTTGGTATGAGGTAGAAGAAAGAGGATTAAACAATTGTATACACGATTGGACAAGTGGGAGAAGACTGGACCTATTGTATAGGTCGATGCCCAATCATTTAGCAAAAGCTAAGCGATCGTCTAGCAAAAGCTAAGTGATCGTCTAGCAAAAGCTAAGTGATCGTTTAGCTCATCGCTTAGCAATGTATCTGTCGCCCACAAACACTACACGATCGTTTACTAAAAACAAGCTGTCGCTTAGTAAATCCATATTTACTTGACAGCTTCCGTGAGATGTTTTTCCGAGAGAAAAATCTCAAAATCACTTTTTCAAAATTTTACAAAACTTACTAAAATTAGGAAAAAAAGTTTCATTTTATCTCACGGTTACCATGAACCACCAATAACTTACCACTCAATTGGTTATTAGAGAAAAAAGATTTAATTATCCAATAATTAATATTATTATAAATATAAATGATAAAAAACTTATCATACTATATTTATAACCTATAGTTTTAATATTTCATCTCATGAAACATATAAACCATAGTTCTTTTTCCATTCCATGGTACTTAATGTAAATCTTATTTACATTAATCCTCCACTAGATGTATCTCATACATCATACTAATATCATATATAATCAAAATACATCTTGTCAATTTTAACATTTCAAATCAACACCAAGAACTAATCCTCAACTGAATCTATTGAGCTACCAAGAGAACCTTATGGACCTGTAGCTCGAAGCTCCAATGGTACGTGAATAACTGACTAAACTCTTTAGTCACAGGATCCACCATCCGTTAATTGCCAGGCACTCCACTAAAGACCAACAACTGAACTCTTCTTACCACAAATATATTATGTGTCCATCTTAACCAATCAGCAGTGCGACAATCCTTCACAGATCGCTCGTAAGTACAGCTGGACCAATAACCATTATGCCCCTATAGTTACATCTAACTCCTTAAGTACCACCGATCCCTCTAATGAACTAGTTACATCTAACTTCTTAAGTACCACCGATCCCTCTAATGAACATAAGTCATAGTCCTACTATGATTGAGTCCTCTCTTCCAAAGAGAAGTTGTGGCCACTATGTTCAAGTCCCGAAATCAGCCTTTAAGGTCGCAATCTCTCTACTTATCCCTGCTTCGGGAAAGAAGTGAACTTCATCTTGTGAATTGAGTTCCCAGCTCCCAGATCAGACAAGTCCCCAAAAAGGTAGGCATGTTGAGTTGGCAAATTGGCCACTCCAACCTATACTAATCAAAGGACCGCTCTCAAAGGCAAGAGTTCACAAAACATTTAGGATTGAGGTCGTGTCACCTATGGTCGTTTAGGTGAGATGTAAGTCTCTAGTATCAAGGGCGTTATGTACAGAGTCTAGTCATCTCGTGGTCCAGGTCTTATACAAACTCTTTATATAGGACACCCTCGCTCGTCTCCACATGAATGGTCAGAATCTACCATTTGTAGTAGTTTACAACACTTGCAAACCTCTACAAAGCGGGCCGTATCCGTAATGTTACCAGGATCAGGTATCCCACCTTAATCCTTATACTACAAACCTATTTAGGTTATCACATAAGGCATGATCCACTTGTATATCACATATACATGCATAAGTTCACATAAGATAACCAAGGAGCTTTGTTTATTGGATATGAGTAAACGCCAGAATTAAATAACAATTATTTTATTCATCAAATAATGTGTATCCTTACAAAACAACGAAACTCCGAAAAAATTAGGACATCAATCCCAACACCTATAAACATTTTTCTTTGTCAAAAGTGGATCGCTCCACCAATCGAAGATCAATTATGAAGAGATCAATATGATATCTATTTGTGTGATCAAAGAAAAAAGATTGGCGACAATGCATTATAGATTATCTACAACACGAAAAGTCTCACAAATCTTTGACATAAATTTGAGGCATGAAGAAGAGCTACTCGATTTATCTACTACAATGGTACACTTTATCGACATTTATACGAATACCTCTTTCTCTGATACTTAGGGAAGGAAGAATCAGTAGAAGCCTTAGAAGAAGCACATTCCAGCATCTGTGGTGCTCATCAGTCTAGACCAAAGGCCCAACATCAATAAAAAAGAATGGGTTGCTATTGGCCTACAATGATCCACAACTCAATGCAGTATGCAAAGCAATGTCTTCCGCATGAACGATTTGGATTACATCATTTGTAACACTTAGAAAGTAGGTCGTATTCATAGTGTTACCAGGATAAGACACCCAATTTTATCCATCTACTATAGACCCTTTAGGTTATTACTTGAACATAATCTATTATATGTCAACTACATACTGTTCAAGTCTCATGTAAATGACCTTGGATTTTTCTCATATAAATAACCTTGGATTTTTCTTTATTGGACAATGTTATGCAAATTTAAGACAAAACAAAATAACAAATTATTTTATTAATAATCAATGAATTGTTTATTTGTTTACATATCGAGTTTAGGGCATAAAACCCAACAGATACAACATGTTGGAAAAGATTGATCAAACTTCTTGCTTTCTAAACTCTCAAATCACAGAGACTTTGTTGTTCGACACAATATACAATCGTACTTCACTTTTTCACACAAAAGCGGAAACCTAGCAAGACAACATCTTACTCTTAAATAGGCACAGAGGAAGGAAGGAATATAATCCCATTCAAAATTGACGGATAATAAATAAGGAAAACTTGCCATAGAAATAACAATCTTGAGTATTCTAGACAAGGAAAAAAAATGATATGTAGAATCGATATTTTGAGAGACATTCCGAGAGACATCCCATGAGACAATTAGCAAGGCAGTTCTTTCAACACGAACCAAGCTACCTTAAACAAATATGGCCAATTTCAAATCCCTAACAAGTAATAACTGTACAAAAGAATATGTTGACAACTAAATTTTAAAATTGAATAATTGAAGTTCATGTTGGGAAAATGATATATATGAACTGAATACACTAGCAAACTGATTATATCTCACTAGAAACAATACACTCACTGTATAATATTTAAACTCAAACATAGGGCAGATGATGTAACAAGGTTTAGATATAGAAATAAACGAAGACTTGAAAAAAACCTTAAAACATTTGGAGATTCAAAATGTAGTCAAGGCATGCTTCTGATAAGCGATATTCTGAAGATAATTATTCGCTCTACACGGGCTGTAAGCAGATTACAACGATTGTCTCAGTATGATACAACAACTAACTTTGGTAGAACTTCAACCTCATTTTACTCAAATCTGGCAGAACTCTTAGATAATTGCTCTCAACTCAACTCAAGATCAAAGGAAAAAGAAAGAAATGAGAGAACTCTTCAATTTGAAGTGAGATTCTACAAATGAAGAACCAAGTTTCTATTTGTAGGCTAGCAACTTAGTAACTCTTCAAAAAAAAAAAAATCAAATAAAAAAAAATGGAAACATTTGTCATTTTCTTTTTTTTTTGTTGTTACTTGATAAAAATCAAATATAACTCATTCAAATTGAAGAAACTACAAATTTAACTTTCATACATGTTAAATTTGCACATGAAACATCGTTTTAATTTAAAGTTTGAATCCAATTTGAAAATTTCTAAATAACGAATTCAATCTACACAATTAGATTCAAGTTTATGATTGAATATTCAATTGTTTCACTTTCTTTTACTATATATATATCCAATCGTTCATATACCAATTTAAATATGTTTTTTGGTCCATCAATTATCAGTTCCGTTAACTCATGCAAAAGAAAGAAAAAAGAACAATATATTTGGAGGGTTGCTTGCCTCGACTTCATTTCGACTGTCATGTCCACATCTTTTTTTATCAACTTTCTGTGTTCTTCAATCAATGATCCATAGAGTGTGCTATTAATAAACTTGAGTTGCCATATTTAATGTATTTTGAGCTTTTAAGTGTTAAGTTTAAACCCCCTAATTAATTATAGGGATAACTAAACATAGACATACTTTTAAGTGGTTGCTAAAGAAACCAACAAAATTAGAAGGTAAAAAATCATATTATGAAATTGTATGAAGGCTATTACTATTGAGTTTGAGAGCTTTCTTTCAGAATCCAACGACATTCTATATCATTTCTAAGTTTTTCTTACATTTCTTGTGATAGAATATATGCAAGTCATTCAATCGAGTCTTGATCAAATTTGATAATTCAATGATTCAATTTAAAATAAGATTCCAAATCTATCAAGTTTGATTTTTTTTGTTTTTGATGATATGAGTTTTGAATAAAAAGGCCCGCATTAGTTTTTTAGAATCAAGGATTCTTTCAACAAAAGCTTAAATCTTTTAGTTTAGGATTAGGATTGCCTTATCAAAGTGGGATGATTACGAAACCGTTGGTCAAAGAGCAGAAATCAAGCATTTCCAAATGTTTTGGAGACTTTAATTGTTCAATTTTGAAACAAATTCTAAACTTCCAAAAGTTTAGACTTTACCTTAATTTCTTTTAAAACACCTGTGACAAACTCCTCTTACTTTTTTTTAAAAAAAAGATATTTTTGAAATTTTTGTGTGTGATTAGAAAGTATTTGCACAAAGATGAGTGGATGCCAACGTGAAAGTAATAACCAATGTGAAAAATACACAAACATTATTAGATGAGCAATATTTTGATCCACTCGAAGATATACCTCTCTATGCATCCTACTTCATCACACACATAAAAAAATTAAAATATTTTTAAAAAAAATGTAAGAAGAATTTGCCATGTGGCATATTATGACTGAAAATTTTAGTAGAATATACAAAGATGGATGTACTTTAGGATCCACAGAATATTTTTATTATTGAATTACAACTTCTATGGCATAAGAATAATGGGAGAGAAGAAAAGGCCAGAAATTGGAGCATAGATTTAGGCCATAACCTTCATTGAAACTATAAGCAGAAAAGAGAATATTCGAGCTGCGAACAAGGAGAAGAGAGGACATATAAATCACCAAACAAACGAATAGAGCAGAGAGATGAGGGAATTAGAGGATCAATGATGGGAAAGAGTGAGATTCCTAGTGTGAGACTAATGGAGGGGCAGCAGATGCCGGTGATGGCGATGGGGACGGCGTCGATAACAGCGGAAGAAGAGACGAAGGCGGCGATCGTGGAAGGAATGAAGGCGGGATTCCGACATTTCGACACGGCGTATTCGTACGGAACGGAGAAAGCATTGGGAGAGGCAATCAGAGAGGGTGTTGAGCTGGGAATTGTGAAGAGTAGAGAAGAGTTGTTCATCACTTCCAAGCTCTCTCCTGCATTTGCCCATCCCTCCCTTGTTCTTAATGCCATTCAAGCTACCCTTGAGTACTTTTCTCTCTCAATATATTTCAAATTATCTATATTCTCGAAGTTTTTAGGTTTTGGATTTAGTTTGTATGGATCATTTCAAATTGTTAAACAAAAAACAAGAAGGTAGTTTTGGGTTCGATTTTAAGTTAGTACATACGCGTTACAAAATTAATGTGACAATTTTACTCTAGGTTTGTTTCAATTTGAGTACTATGTTTCAAGATTTACGCTTTTAATATACGGGTCTGTCTGGTATTCATTTTGTTTTTAGTTTTATTTTTAAATATTAAGCCTATACACACTACTTTCACCTCCAAATTTTTTCCCTTTGTTATCTACTTTTTACCAATGGATTAAAAAGCAAAGCTAAATTTTGAAAACTAAAAAAAAAAAACTTTTTAAAAAGTTGTCATTGGAATTTGGAATTTGACTAAGAATTAAACTATTATACTTAAGAAATATACAAATTATTGTAGGAAATGAGAAGGATATAGGCTTAATTTTCAAAAACCGAAAACAAAAACGAAATGATTACCAAGTGAGACCAATTTTTTTTACTTAATACTTGCTTTCCGTATTTCGTGTTAAAGTCTATCAACTAACTTAAAAAATTATAATTAATCAAGTTTCACTATTATTTATCACTTTTAAAGTTAAAACGAAAATTTAAATTCATAATCATTTTGAACTAATTAGTAGACATTAATGTCAATAACTGAAAGTAAGTATTCAATGAAAAATCAAAGTTAAAAGAGCGTAAATTTTGTAAACTTAGGGACCAAATTGAAACAAAACTCAAATCTCAAACATAAAATTATAATATTTTGAAACCTCTGAACTAAATTAAAACAAAACCCGGAAAATATAACATTTTAAAATTTATGGACTAAATTGAAATCAAACTCAAAACGTAACAACCGAATGTGTAATATTTTGAAATTCGAGGACCGAATAGAAACTAAATTTAAAATTTAAGGGTCAAAATGGTAATTTTCTCTCCTAAAATAATGATGTTATAAAAAAATGAAAATGATAGGAAATTGAAAATGGAGTATGTTGATATGTACTTGATCCACATTCCACTAAAGTTGAAGAGAGTAGGCAGAGGGGAAGTTGGAAAGGATGATATCTCAGCAATGGATGTGAAAGGGGTTTGGGAAATGATGGAACATTGCAAAATACTTGGCCTCACCAAAGCCATTGGTGTTAGTAATTTCTCCGTTCCAACCCTCACTCATCTTCTTTCCTTTGCTAAAATCCCACCAGCTCTCAATCAAGTAAATTCCTTCTACTTTTCTACTCATCTATGCTTCTACCTCTTTCGTTTCGGTATGAATATTAACTATCTACGATTTAATTGTTCGGATCTTTTATTTCACGGGCATCTAAGATTTTCAATTTGAATTATTGTGTTTTTTTGGATAATATAAGATGTTTTGATACCTATATATTCTCGACATCCTAGGGTGCTCTTACGAAGAGCATCCTATGAGTTTTCTAGATTCCCATGTCGAGGACATTTCATTTCTATTTTTTTTTCTTTCATTTTTTTTTTTGTTCTTATATGTATCACTCTTTTTTATCTTTCTTTATCTATATTTTATGATTAAGATAAATATTACCAAATATACATATCACTTTTTTTATTATTATTATTATTATTATTATTATTATTATTATTATTATTATTATTATTATTATTATTATTATTGCAGTTGATTTTTTTAGAAAGATATTCATATTTGAATGTAAATTATTTATTTGTATAAGAAATCTTAAATTAATATATATTATTTTATTGAGAAAAAAATAACTTATAAAGTTAATATAAAGAACATTAATGTAAACGAAATTTAAACTAATAAAAGATTATGTTACATAAATTCAAATTATGCTAAATTAATTATAAATTAATAAAGAGATTTTTTTTAACATTATCTAAATTGAAGACATTTTCAAATAAAAATAAACAAACATAGTTATCTAAATATTCCTAGATATCTATAAAAATGTTAATACAAAACAAACATGGTTTTCTTAAAATGTCAAACATATGTAATTCGTGTCATTTATAATTTCGGCATCTAAAAATTATAGTTATCTATATTACCAAAAAACAAACAGCTCCTGAATATTTGTGTTTGGATATGTTGAATAATTAATGTTAGCTACGTTACATTTGTATTATAAGGAAAATATAAATTTTATATATTTAAATAACTTTGGAGTCGTATCAATTAAAACTCTTAACTGAAAATTGTATCAACTTAAACCCTGGACTTCTACTTTTGTACAATAATTTACATTTTTCTTCAGATTTCATTTGAAAATATTGTGTGAAACTTATAATTTGTATCCATTAAACTCTTAAATTTTCATAAATTAACAATTTTGACATTTCATCACGATTACTTTTGAAAACCATTCATGCATAAATTCTCGTACATATCTATTATTCATATATCAATTTTACAAAATCAATTATTAAAATTTATGCATGGTCAGTTCTAAAACAAAATCCTAGTTAAGGATCTAAATTGATTTAACTATGAAAGTTTTGAGGTTTAATTGATATAAGTCTCACATGACATTTTTTCAATGAAAATGTAGTAGAGGGTGTAAATTGATACATTTGTAATAAAGTTTAAGGTTTAAATTGATACTATAGTTCAAAATTTTAATTGATATAATTTCTAAAGTTTTATAGTATAAATTGATATTTCTCTAAATAATTAATTGTATGTAACGGAACTTTGTAATCATAAATTAAATTTAGTATTTATACATTGTTGTACTCGTTTCCATTTCTATGAAAATAATTATTAATTTTACATTAAAACTTAATTAAAATTAAATATTGATGAGTCAAAATTTTATTTAATTACTAAACATTTATATACGTATAAACTAATTAGAATATTAATATTTTAATAATAAAATTTTGATATTAAATAGCTTAGATATTATAAAGATATTAAGTGAAATTTATTAAGTCTAAATAATATATTTATATTTTATTAATTAATTAAAATTAAGGATTTTTTTAAATATAGAAAAATGAGTTAACTTATTTAAAAATATAGCAAAACATCATTATCTATATTTGAAAATATTTTAGGCAGTTTTATCATTTAAAACAATTACCTTAAAATTCATTAATAATGATTATTTAGTTAGATTAAATTTTTATTATTCATTCCTAAGTATAAGAATCTCGATGAGCTTTTAAATTGTCTGGATAAGGATGTTCATAGGTTGGGTTGAGTTGGATTGTAGATTTCTTTAATCCAAATAACCCTTATTAAAAATAATGAACCGAACCTGAACCAATCATAAAACATTTGGATTGGGTTGGTTTAGGTTAGTCACATCATTTATTTAAATTTTTGTTCTAAAAAAAAGTAAAATGTTAATATGCAAAAATTTTATTCAATTATTTTCATATATTTAATTAACATTAATAGCTCAATTTTAATTTATATTATAAAAATTTTCTTTCCAAAATACTACAAAAATATTTTAAAAGTTATTGGAAAATAAATTAATTAAAAAAATTATGAAATAAAATCAAATAAAAAATAAAAATATAAAAATAATTGTATCATAAGTAAAAATAATATATTTTTTAAATTAATAATAAGTTCGAATTGATTCGGGTTGGTTTGGATTAGTTTAGGTCAATCCATAAATCAACCCAACCCATAAAACTTTTATTTATTTGAATTCAACCCAACTTAGATGAATCGATAACCCAACTCAAACTATATAGATTGGATTAGATTGATCTATTTTTTTGGATCATCGAATTTTTTTAATACCCCTATGTTTGGAATAAACAAAGTCTCAAATGTAGTGCCAAATTACCTATCGCTGATTTTTTTTTCTTAAATAAATATGTTTGGTTGTATGCTGAAAAACTATAAATTAAAATGAGTTCGAAGATTGTGTTTAGCCATAAATATCTAGAAGTATCAATAGTCAATTTGAGTGCGACTCAATTGGCAAAAATTAAGTATGTACTCTCTATTCGGAGGGTATTTGATTAGAGAAGGAAGTAATAATTAATATAACGAGTAAGAAAAATTATTTACACATTGGTATGAGATCTTTTTGTTTTTTTCCATTGTATTCATTATTTTTTAAAACCAAAAAATTGAAAAGAATCACAAATCGAATGAGGCTAATTATGTATTTTATAACTATTTCTTGTTTAACGTGTCTAATTTGGTAAACAATTCTAAAATTGTATAAAAACTTTAGGTATTTTACCTGAAATGGTTAGTGTTGTGTGTAAATTAGGTGGAGATAAGTGCAGTTTGGCATCAGAAAAAATTGAGGGAGTTTTGTAAAGCAAAGGGCATTCATGTCACAGCCTATTCTCCTTTGGGGGCAGCTGGGACAAGTTGGGGCCATAATAAAATTGTAGAGTCTCATGTTCTTTCTCAAATTGCTGAGGCTAAGGGAAAAACAACTGCACAGGTATTTTACTTCAATTTAAAAACTTTAGATTCTAACTTAAAATTTGAAAATTGTGTTTAGTTTGTGAATTTTAAATTGTAGAAATAGACTAACATATAGTTGATAAAATGTACTATGTTGGTGTGGAAACTCGCACACAGCTCTTGGATGCTCCTCCGACCCATTCTTCTAGTTTGACCATATTGTTTGAGTTGACCTATGCGAGAGTACTTACACTAGTATAGTGTTGAGTCCA
This sequence comes from Benincasa hispida, assembly GCF_027475165.1. Lineage (NCBI taxonomy): Eukaryota > Viridiplantae > Streptophyta > Magnoliopsida > Cucurbitales > Cucurbitaceae > Benincasa > Benincasa hispida. Next base: position 25,346,764 of record NC_143483.1, read on the forward strand.
ATACAGTTTGGTGTCTAAGTTAGTATAAAAAATATTTATAGCCTCGGTTAAATACAGAGAGAGAGTTAGAATTTCTCAGTTGGAGGTGATTACTTCTTCTCATTAGGGCTATTTATAAGGTCCTCCCTTGCTCCTATTTGGAGTTATGTGTAATGCTGACAATGTCAGGATGATTGCGGCCCTCGAAGTTGTAGAGTGTTAGAACTTGGTTGTTTCCCTTTTGGTATAATTTCTTAAGCTCGATTCATCAACTCAGGACCCGATGGTTAGAGTTTGCCCTTTTAGAACATGCAATCCCCCTATGTCGCCTTTTAGTTTCCTTTGAGCTTGGGCATCCTATGGACTTTGAGTCTTGTTTGGGACAACCTTTAACGAAACAAAACAAGTTGAATTGTGGTCTTGTCGAGAGTTGGGTCGTCAGCTTCTTAAGGGGTGATGCAATCATTTGCACGTGGCGAGGGTAATTATAGCTTTTCACATTGGTTATTCTTCTGGAGTGTGAACAAGTGGTTGTGTCAATCCTGCCTCCGGGAAGCGCCAATTTGTGTTGGACCGTTGTTGTTTGTTAGATTGTAGTCCATTCAATGGTCATCGTTTCCTGTATATTTCCTATAATTAGTGACCTTTAATCGTGGCAATAGTCTCATTTTTCTTGCATCCAACTTTAGCAGACACAAGCAGTCAAGTAGTGGTAAGTCGAATTCCTCTTAGTAGCCTTTTTAGCCAAAATGGTTGAACGTTCGGCTAATGCTCCTCCTTCATCAAGTCCTGGAAGCTGTGTAGGAGGCACAATTTGCAATCACAAACTGAGTCTCTCTCTCTTGCAATTTGTGAAGATAACCATGGATGAAGAGAAGACTCATATTCAACTCAAATTAACATTTCTAACTCATATACTACTTAACCCATATGAAAATGAGTGAGTTTCATCATGTGAGATAATGTTCTCAACTTCCTATTTTGACAAATCTCCAAGATGGTAGATTTATTGATTTGGTTATAGTCATTCTTATCCATGTAAAGCAAAAGATAACCTCCTACACGTAGAATATCTCTACCAAAATTGAAACCTAGTCACGTATGATTATCTTGTGAAATATTGATATTTTCAAGTAACAAAGAGAGATTAAACATTTCATGATCTAATTTTATACAAATTCATTATCTATAATAGAGGTGAACAAACTAAATCGAAAAATAGAGTCGACCAACGGAAATTGACCGAACTGACTTCGATCAGCTTAATAACCTATGCAGTCGATGGTCTATTTTTCATACTAAACAATCAGCCGTCAATAGGTCAATAAAGCCTTAAAAAAAACCTTAACCCTACCGAACCACGATCATCTTTAGAAAAATAATAAAACTTGGCATAATTAATGCACATTCAAAACCATGAATAATTACCTATATAAGTAATCGTTACCTGCATATATAGTTAATGATTATTTGTCTTTTCAAAACCAAAATTGATAATCACCGATCATTTTAGATGACTAGTCGATGGTAGGCATTGGTTTGAGCCCAAACCCGACATCGAACTATCAATAATAACCTCTAATCTATGATGAATGCACTCACATATCTCTACATTAATGATTTGAAACCTTATTTACCAACTTCTAACAACACAATTTAAGTAAGTGGGATCCATTAGATTACTTTTATGGAAGTTTATCCAATTCTACAAACCAAAAGAATTTACGGACACATCTTTTTCAATTATCCATTATTACGCAATTTTATTACTCTCAACTAAGATGGAAATCCGATTATGATTGATGAATTATATGGACCCGCTCGAATTTTTTACATACTTTGTCTTTCCCTTGATCTTCTACATCTTGGTTTAGGCTTTTTCTTCTTCATGGCATCTACTTCTCCATCTACAGTTCACATTTTACGTCCCAATCAAAAGAGCACACATTCAAAGGAATAAAATCAGAGCTCATAAAACTTTTCAATCTCATTCCAGTCTCATAAATCAGAGTTTTAAAAGGAAACTCATAAATACAATTCTGAGTTAATAAAACCATCACCAAACTACCGTTAAGTGCAAGTATGTACTCACATATTCACAATCACACTTTACTTTGTTGATTCTTTTTTCTGTACTTTCTTCTTTTCAATCCTTTTACTAAACTCCTCCTTCTGTCTCTTCGGAACACCATCAACAAACTCATCAAAATCTGTGAAGTTTGGACACCCAATCTTCAATTCGAGTTCTAGTTGATCTTCAATTTCATCGATCAATTTATCTCTCGCTCTTCATCCTATTCTCGTTCATGTTTGATCTCACTCGTGCTCCAACTCTTACTCTATGACTAAAACCAGACACGGTAAGTATTTCTTACTTTGATTTTAAATTGCAGAGTGATATTATTGATATTTTTTTGGATTTCGGATCTCGAATTCGAGTTCCAATTGATATGTGATTTTATCGATTAATTCCTCTCTTGCTCTTCCTTCCACTCTCACTCATGCTTAATTTTGCTCTAACTCTTCCTTTGTGCCAAAAACAAACACACTTGATATATATATATATATTGCTCTGGTTTAAGATTGAAGAGCGAGATTATACTTTTCTTTTAAAACCAAAAAGAATATATTATTCATTGTATATATTTTATATCATTGAATGCTTCGTTTGAAAATATATATAATCATTCAAAAGTATTTGTTAGAAATATTCTAGGGAAATTATTTCAAATGGAAAAACTGTTGAAAATATTTTAAAAAATATAGCAAAATTTCGGAACTATCAATTATAGACGTTGATAGACACTGATAGACTTCTATCAATGTCTAACAATGTCACTTATAGACACTGATAGAAGTCTATCTATCTATTATTGATAGTTCTAAAATTTTATTATGTTTTGTAAATATTTTGATTCATTTTTTTATATTTACCAAATACTATTATTACATTACATTAATAATCTTTCATTTTTGTTGTAATGGATAATGTAATATTTAAATAACAATATGATGAAGCTAATTTCAAATTGGCACAAACATTGGTGGCAGATGAAATGTTTTTTTTTTTTTTTTCCAATATTGAATTTTGTTAGAGATATATTTGTAATAAAAAAAATGAAAAAAATATGTATGGATAGTGACAAAGAGCTCCAACAAAGAGAGGATGAGGCAGAACATTGACATCTTTGATTGGTCATTGAGTAAGGAGGAATTAGCAAATATCAGCCAACTCCCTCAGCACAGGGCAATTGTTTTTGCCAACATCTTTGGTCAACATGATCTTGTGCTTCACCTTGATGCTCAACTCAACGATTCTCAACAATGATGTTTCAGTATGATTTTAACCATTTCAAAACCACTCTCAACATATGCACTAAGTTGATAGTCAAAACCTGACAATTAAACTCGTTTTAAAATAATGTTGCATTTCATATATGGTTTACATTCTCTATATACAATGCTTATATATGCTAATAAACAATACCTGGTATTCAACGTCCTTTTCCTTTGCCTTTCATATACATTATATAGTTTCATTAGTTCATCCTATTAACTTCCATGGGCCATTTGGATTAGGGTTTTATAGATGTCTGAGAATAAAGAATGTCTGAGAATAAGATGTCCGAGAATCAAATATGAATGTATTTGGTTATATATGAGAATGAGACTAGGATGTCTAGGAATGTGTTAAAACTTTTTTATGCAATTAATTTTTATTACCTTAAGTTATAAATCAATTTTAAGCCATTATTAAAATTTAACTAAATTTACCCACTTACCCTCCAGTTTAATATATTCCTTGTTCCTTTAAGAGACAAGAGAGGTCAAAACTAGGTTGCTATTCAAGTTAGTGAAGTTATTTCATTGTAGTTAGATCTAACAAGAACGGAATCACACTTTGTAGGATTCAAACCGACATCAGGTTTTGGAGATCCACATTCTACCGAACTGAACTAAGAGCACTTTCTTATTAAAGTAGATACGACTATAAAGAAAAGGATGATTTTTGTACCCAAGCTTGAACCATACAGAAGAAGTTGATATAAATTAATTGATTTTAAATCATCAAACAATATTTTTAATTTTAAAAAAATAACTACAATTGTAGACTAAAACTAGAAGTACAAGTGTATAAGATTGTTTTAAGTAAAAAAAATTAACTTAGTTTATTATAAGTTAATTAATTAATATTTTTTAAAGACTAATTAATAAATTTAATAAATAATTTATGATGTTAATATATATTACCAATAAAAAATGAATTTAAGCAAATATAATTATGGTTATTCATAATATTTTAGAAGATTATGGTTTTTCATATTAATTCATAATAATAAAATAAAATATTATATTAGCATTATTATTAATAAAATTAATTATATATGTCAATTATAAATTTAATTTAAACATATTTATAAAAATTAAATAAATTAACCAATATCAAGAAAGAAGGAAAACAAATAAAATGAAAAGAGAAAAAGTAAGAGAGAAAAAAAAAAACCATTGAAAATGGAGAAAACTCATCTATTTGAATGGTTATGAAAAACTTTCATGGATGGTAATATAAAATGCTTTGGAATAAAATATTTTCATTCCAAAGTTAAAAACTTGTACCGAACTTGATAATAGAATATCATTTCTCGTTCCCACCTCTTATTCCTATGGACCAAACGGGCCATTAAAAGTATTTATTTTGAAATGACAGATAGCTTTCTGATATATTGAATGGAAGATTCTAAAGTTGATAATGTAAACCCCATGCTCTAATTCTTAAAGAATACAAGGCCTAATTCCTAAACAACCTCAACATAATATTAAATATGAAGGCTCACTTGGAGTTTGAGAAAAGAAGTTTATGATGGGATGGATTAATTTTTCACAATGAGTATCTTGCATCATTCAAAAAGTCAAAGCAAACACATTCTAAATTTAAATTTGATGATAGAACTGTGGACCCAATGCTTGCTGAATGTGGGGCCTTCAGAAAATTTGTCAATTTCAAGGATCCATCTTAATTGATCCCAAGATTGTTCCAGGCTAGACAAAGATATCAAGTGCAAAGAGAGTTGCATTGCATGGTTTGATATCAAAGGATTATAATCCCTTGCTTTCAACATTTTCCAATACTCAAATCTGTAAATATTGAAAACTGATACTTATCAGAAGTAAGCTGCCAGTAAATCTTCTTTCCAAATTTATTTTTACATTTTGGCTCACCACCACATGAAAATTTCATATATTTATTGTATTCCAGACTTGGATACCAAATAGGACACTAAATCTAACATGAATGCACATATATTTTATTAATACAATATGGGTGAAGATTTGAACCTTTGACACAACGAAGTAGATGACTTGACTACTAAACTACACTATTATGGCGATTTTAAATGTTATTAAATTAGTATTTATACAACATGTATAATAGTTTGTTCATTTAATACATTATATCCTTGCAAGAAATGTGTCAAGCGAAAGGGACAGAGACAAAGATTTGAACAAAATATCGAACAAACCGTTTCTATTTGCATTTCTCTTCTAGTTTTCCCTGTCAGAGTTTTTGTCGTCCCGCTCATTTTAGGGGAAGCATTTCATTCTCTGCAGACAACAAAAGATCAGTCCATCCATAAGCATTTTATATATACAAGGAACCAAGCTTTTTATGGAGCAATATGAACGAAGAATAAGACGTACATAAAATACTCCAGGTCTAAGCATTCATTGTAGTCTAAAACTTGGCTTTTCTTACCTGTCTTTCAATCTCGACAAAAGACGCAGCAAGCCTTTGCTTCAAGGTTGATCTCTCCTCTTCACAACTCTCCAAATTGGTATCTAAATGCAAAAGAGACCGAACGTGTGACGTCGAGACCTCACAAGATTAGGTGTAGGAGCTACGACGATCAGAATAATTGACAATATACATTTCCCAATGTAAAACATGAGTCCTAAATACAACAGGAGAAGAGTACAGTAGAAGGATTAATATTCTCACCGTAATAGTATGATGATAATATTGTTATGCGCTCAGTTGGCTGAAAGAAAACATGATTAATGATCAATTTACAAGAACAGTGATGCGAAAGAAGATAATAGCAATCAATGTAACATGGAACTAGAAAAACTTCTACGGGAGATAAATATTCAGTGAAATGTCAATCGTAGCATAGTGAGTTTACATCATCCAAATTGATCAAACCATGTAAAGTTGAATGGCTAGAGTAACTCCACCCATGCATGAATGCTTGAACATCATGATAGGAATGTTATTCGGGTGGAATTACGAATATTATTAAAGTATTAAAGGTATAGTAGAAATTAGGAAGAGAATTCTTAGGGAGTTTGTTAAAATAGAGGGAATGAAGAAGGAAGAGGTTAAACATTATTTTGGTGAGTGACTTAGGGTCTGAGAGTTGGTTTATCTTGCAGTCTAGTGTCTTATTTCAATACATTTGGGTTTTATTATATTATAAATTAACCATTTAAGTCCCTCTATTCAAAATATAATGGGGCATTAGGTAATTAATTGGTAATGAAGGGAGGGGAATGAGTTTCAAATACTCGGAGGGGAATGAGTCTAAAATACTCCTGCTACCCATACTTTTTATTGTGATTATTGTACAGCACAATACCCCCCTTAATGCCAAGAAATAAGGGGGAAATGCATATACATCAATTGAAAATATAATAATATGATCGGGTGAACATGTTCAGAAGAAATGGAAAAATATAAAAAACAGCAAAAAAGACTTGAATGCAACATTCATATGTGAACGGCTGAACAAGCCAAGTGCCAAAGAAAATGAAAGGATATTCCAGAAGAAGGCCAACAAACGGTGGAGTTCTAGCAAATGGCTATGCACAAATATATGCACTTAATGAGGTGAGAGCACAAACTTGAACAAATTCTTGAAAGCCACAAGCAAAAGATATCTTATCAAGCCTTGATTATCCAACTGCTGGACTAAAAGAAAGGATATTATGTTACCATTACAAATATACCCTCACGGCGAGTAGGAAGTTCTTCAAGTTTTTTCAATGTATTGTCGCCTTTGGTAACTTTTCCAAAGATTGCATACTGAGAAAGTAGATGCAAACATATTCGTTAGCTTCTGTTCCAAATATCTAGACTAAACAGATTTTTCAGTCTGATGTTTAAAATGGAAATTGCATACTTTTCCATCAAGGTGAGGAGCATCTCCCAGTAGCATAGAAAAAGAGGATTGAGCACTGTCTGGATCATCATATCTACGCAGATCACATGTAAATTTAAAAGGAAGAACGACCAAACTTTTCATGCACGAAAAAGAAGACTCGATAGGGAATATAAAAAACAAAACAGAGTCAGTAGTCAGCTAGACTACGATGCACCATGTAGCACAGAAGGTAGCAAGCTAAACATCTATATGACCGCATGGTTGCATACATATAAGAGAATACTGGTAGAAGTAAGCTTTCAAATTGGTGTTCACAGTGAAGCTAAATGATAAACTCAACTGGAAGAATGAGAAACATGCAATATGTAGCCGTTAAAGTTATTGCACTACAAGTAAGAGTAATTCATATGAATATACATAGATAAGGAAAACACAAGAAAAATTAGAAGAGCATGAACACAGTCACCATCACCAAACACAGACTCCAACTGTGGACAACGTGACTTAAGTGAAGAAAGTACAAAAGGAGCGTACAAAAAGGAACAATCTGTACTCTTTTCTTTTATTCTTTATTTTTTATTCTTTATTTTTTTTTTCATTTGAATTTATATCCCCTAACCTATGGCATTGGCTTCTATAAGAAATAAAGGGAAAAAAGGGTAAATTTAATCTTGAATTTCTCTTGTTTTATCCCTGAAAAAATTGGATCACTTGCTGATATAAAGTTTTCAACTAGATCATTTAAGTGTTTAGGCAATACCTATTCCTATACATATTCTAGTACAAATAAAGTTCCTTGATGACAATTTTGATATCCAGGTACAGTTCATAATTCTTTTGGATAAATCTTTCTTTCAACAACATTCTCATTTTTGCCTACAGCTTGATATGTGTTTTCCTCATTCTCATTCTATTTGCTGTTAATTGGATCCCACCAAGTTTCCACTTCTGCCTTTATTTTGTGTACAAGTAATTTTGCTTTTCTCCTTTCTTCTCGGGGATATATTAGAAAAAGAAGATTCATCAATTTTCACTAAATAATGGGAAACCATCTAGGTCCAATTATCCATCAAAAGGGAGGACGTCCTTCTTGATCTTACAATCTTAGAAAGCCCTCATGATTAGTATCCATTCTAATTCTTCTTTTATTAACAATATCTTCCTCTGGCTGGTCTCCAACTATGTTGAAGATGTATCTAGCTCTGTTTCTGGCTTGAACTTGAAGTCTTGACCCGAATTTGAGGTTGCTATTTACACTCCACTCTTCCTCGTACTCTCTTGACCATATGTTCTTGACAAAGATCTTGGAACTAGGTAAGGGTCCTATCTTCCTAAATCTTCTCTCCCTTATATTGGCAAGGAATTGAAGCCGGCAATTTTCCTTCTTCTTTAGTACTCTTCTCTTGAATATGACTGCCTAGTATTTCACCATTGGCAAAGCATTCCTTTGTTGTATACCCAAGGTCCAAAGGCCACCATCCTCCAGGAGGATTAAACAGGATCCCGTTTAAGGAGATGAAGGCCCTTGTTTTCCTTGCTACCACTCCAAAGGATGTTTCTATAAAGCTCCTCTAATTGTTAAGCCACTTTTGTGGGAGTCTTGTAAGGAGACAAGTAGTAAATAGGGGGATTTCTCAAAGTAGCTTGTATAAGAGTAAGCCTGTCATCCTTAGACAAAGGAGATCATCCCCAAATAAAGAACCGTTTTTCAACTTTCTAAATAACTGGTTCCTCCTTTCCAAAGCCTATGACTCGAAGAATATCATTTATGAAATCTCAAACAACCATGTCAAAAGCCTTCTCAATATCAAAGCTCTATAACCATCCCTTTATCTCTTTTTCCTTTCACATTCATCAATTAGTTCATTTTCAATTAAACGAACATCTAGAATGTCTTTTGGCACCAAAATTGGATTGGTAGGTGGGGCACTAGTGTTTACAAGCTTAGTTTCTAAACACCAAATAGTTATCGTCAAGGCCTAAATGTTAAAAGTGACATCAACGAGAACTCCATTACTTTTTAAGAATAGTGGGTTAAAAACCTATTAACACCTTCAAATTTAGACATTTTTGTCAATGTCCAAACACAAAGCTGTCGGGAAAAATGGGCAGGGGGTTAGAACTAGAGAGAAATGGATGGCACCAACGGCTGGTGAACTCATGACATTCTAACTCAATTCGACAGCCTTTTACTGGAAGCAAAAATAATCAAGTTAACCTCCCAGGATAAACAACAATGAAACATGTGAACAGAACAGATTCTGCCTGAGCACTTACATTTCTTCTACTTCTACAAAAGGAGTTCCATTGAAAGATGGAAAACATCAAAGATTTTAAGAATATTCAAACCTTACATCACACATTATAGACAGAACATGAGCTACTGAGCATTGTCCTAGAAAAAAGAAAGCAGTAGCAAATTTGCGAGTAGTATAGAAAGAACTAACCTCCCCATAGAAAGAATACCTCTAACATGTTTAACATCACTAAATTCACCAACAACAGTCTTCTCAGCTTCCACTCTTTGCTCCTCATTCATGGGAGCTAATCTTCCCCCCACTACATCTGCCACTTGCGCCACAAACCCTTTGTCAACCTGACAATGTGAACTCATCTCACGCGCAATTTTCCCTACATAATCACATAAACATACAGAAGAAAAGATCTGCAGTTGTAATACCCGAAAGAAGTGATTGGTGTTATAGCATCCGAGACGAACAAGTTTGAAGATGTGGTCAACGGTTTTGGGTGCTACCTTCGGGTAGAAACCGAATTCGATATCGCCATAATTCGTCTGGGTAATCGAAAATGCAGTTTGATCTGTTAGCGAACACTTAACACTACGTAGTGAAGTTGTACATGGATTCAAATTTTATGGACAGAGAAGGTAATGAAGAACCTGAAATACTACACGAGCAGATCCGAGATGGGAATCCTGAGCTGAAGTGATGGTGAAAAATGCAAAAAATAGATGAGCAGCGACAATCGGCAGCACACGAAGTCTCTGCATTTTGCAATTCGTTGGCGGAAATTGGCGCTTGATCAGGAAATTCTGCGGAACCCTGCTCTTTCGGTACACTCATACACTCATGCGTCCGCAGGCAATGGGCTTTGGGTTTCAAATCGGTAACTTTTGCACCTAATTTTTTAAGGTATATAGTTACAAAGATGGTAGGAATACAAATATGGACATACTAGTAGAGATGTTAGGCACAAAGAAGGGAAATTGAAGGAGGGTTCAAAAGCAAATCAAAATTGATAATCTTTAACTCTTAAAAGGATAAAATTAAACTCAAAATATACACGGATCACGAGATCAACACAATGTAAGTCAAGTGAGGATCCAAGAAAGGGTTGTGCTCAAGCCTATCTAAGCCCAACTAGGCTCAACGTGGCCGAGAGCGGATATGCGTTGGGTATTATCGGCCTAGACGGACTAATACCAATACAGGACAAATCAGTTATGGATTGGTTTAGTTCAATACATTTGCCTTCATATGCCAATAATTATCTTTTTTTTTTTTTTTTTTTTTTCCAAACAGGATCCTTTTCAAAATCACCTTCGTTTTGGTTTGCCCATATGAAGTACATGAAAAATATTCAACTATGAGCAACACATCTTTTAACCTATATTTATAAAAATTATTTTCACTTAAAGTTAGAATATTTAGAAGTAATTGAGAAGATATGCGTTGAAATCTTAAGAGAATAGAGCAAAATTTCTTCCTATGTGTTCGGTGAGTTCAAAAGATAGTTTAAGCGAGACTTATATCACTGATGTGTTTATTATAAGGAATTTAAGAGAAAACAAAGAAGAAGGAGCTATACGTTGGACTCAAAGATAAACCATGCCGTGAAGCATACTATTCGCTGACGATAAAAGCTAAGTGCATCTAAGGAGACCACCGACAACTATAGAAACGAACATGCAAAAGTTACCTAATGCACTTGCCAATGTCTTGTGTGACAGAAGTGGTCTTTGCGCCCAACTCTATATATACACCATCACCCAAAGATAAAAACTAATACAAAATTCCGAGAGGAAGAATCACAAAGAGTCACTCACCATTTCAGAGAAAGAAGAACATTCTCTAGAATTCAGAGAATTTCCAGAGAACTGTTAGGTTGTATGTCCTAAAACTTGCAGTTTGTAATGTTAAACATATTCTATCTGCAATAAAGATGTTATTGATGTTTATTTAAATAAAACTGTTATTGAATATGTAAATTGCACTTGTAAAGACTAAATTCAATCAACTAAGATCCATGGTTATTACATGAGTAGTTCGACTTTATGTGGAGACATAAAGATGGATCAAGTTTGAGTAAATAGCCAAAACAATTTATAGTATACGAATAAGGTTGGGTACCTTATTCTGGTAACACTATTTGTAATGACCCGAGTTCAGGAGTGGTACATGAATGAGCCGATATCACATCCGAACGAGAGGGATCCTGAGGACATGAAAGTATGGTTAAGAAAGGCTTAGAAGAATTGAAAGCTAGTACCTATAACAACGTGGTGCACTTTCCTTTTCAATAGCTCAATCATAAGAACTCACAAGTTAAGTGTGCTAGAAAATTTCTTAGGACTTATGCGAGTGAGGGCATCCATTGGTGTTTAGTTAATATTTGATATAAATTAAATTAAGAATTAAATAGTTTAATTCATTATTTAAAAATTAATTATTAGAATTATTTTTTGGTAAAATTAATTATTTAAATTGATTTTAGAATTTTAAATTAGATTTCAAATTATAATCAGTTTTATATTTAATTTTTCCAAAATTTATTCAAAGTTGAACGCACTTTCTCCACTTTGATTCCACCTCCTGCTTGCTTCAATTTGATAAGCTTGAGGTTTCAATTTGAGATGAAAAATAAGTTACATGCTGAAATTCATTAAAAAGTAGTTCAATTTGAGCTGAATGAGATGGATGCAAGCTGAATTTTTCCTGGTTTTCTTAGTCGAAGAAGAATTCTTCAAACTTGAAGAATAACCAACTTTTCTCCTAAAATCCTCCTCAATTACAAACTCATTTTGAGTCCCACAATTTAAACTAAGGTCCAAGAGAATAGTAGGGAAGATCAAGTGGTGGTCTACAACGAATTGCTGAGGAGAATCAAGTTGGATTTTAAAGAATTTTGAAATCTTTAAAGGTAATTTCTGAAACTCTCTTTTTATCTTATGTGCATGTTGTCTTAGTTGCTAAAATTGATGAATTAGAGTGCTTAATGATTCTGATTTCTTCCGCTAATTGTATGCTAACTCCATCAATGACCTTCTTCCTCCACCATTCCCGTGGTGATCTTCCTTGGAGAATATCCTTCATTGCCAATAGAGAAGAAGACTCGAGGAAGCATCTTCTCCATTGTCTACTACAGAGCACAAATTCACATCCATTTCAGATCACAGAGGGCACGATAGTGACTCCAGTGATTATCATCTCTACCTATTCATCTTTTATTTTATTTTCTCCATTTCCTATATTTTCGTTTCTAAACACTTCTATTTCATATTGTAACAAACTTATTTCCATTTTAATATCTACATCATGATTTCATAATCTATCTCCCCCATTTTTATTTTTCTTACCATGAGTAGCTAAATTCCTAGTGAATTGAGGAATTAATCTTCATTCCAGCCAGCTTAATGTTTGAGCAATTGTTCGTTTTGGCAATGAAGCTTTAAATCTAACTTGTCATTCCTTTTGACCATTGAATCATGAGATGACAATTAACTACTCAAGAGAGCAATAATTTGGAAAACCCGCAGGGATATGCAAGAATAAACAATTTTTATTGGAAACATTCCTAAACCTTGTTTGAATTTTTGATACAGAAAAAATATCAAGTCAAGTCGGGTCTTGTGAAATCTTCTAAGATTTTAATGAGTAAAAGGATTGAAGTTGGTTGAATATATTTATGAGCGACAGGCCCCACCCCGTCTCCAGTAGATCTATTCCCGGGGGTACCGTACACAAGAAAATTATTGATAAAGTTCCAAATGGCAAGATCGAATAGAATACAAAGACAAGTAAATCCCTTATAAATTCCAAGGGCATGAACACTTGATGAAATGGGGAGGGAAGTGGGACAATTGATTGTGGATTTCATTTATCCGAGTAAGTGAATTGTTTAGAGATAAATACTTCATCCATTCCAAGTAACCTAAGCATTCATCATGAAGACATGATTTATATGGTTAACTCACCGAGAGGTGGAGTTCTAAAGGTTATGAATATGAACATAAGCTTATCGTTAGGTTCAAAGGTATGAGGATTGGTTGTTCCAACTCCGTCTTCTCATCTATTTCTTTCTCAATGTATTTCTATGCCATGCATTCACAATCACATTTTTCTGTGCCATGCATTCACAATCACATTCTAACTCACATACTTTCTCAATAACATTACTTACATTTCAGTAGTTTATGTGTTACACAAATCACTACACCATTTATTGACAAGCACTCCCAACGTTCAATAGTAGAAAGTCATTAATTGAATTTATTCTTGCTTTAATTGAGATCCCCACGTTTAACCTCGGTCCTTACCGAGACTACCACCTAATTAATTTATACTTGGGCTTTAAGGAGAAAATTTGTGTGAATTTTTAGAGAATATTATTGGATTTACAAAATACAAATGGCCTTACAACATTAAACATACTCACTCCCTCGAGTACTTTCATGCAAATAAAACTGCAGTGTCATAGTCGCCCTTAATTACCGACACTAGAAGGAAGGTGGAGTAACCTTTTTTACTTATTTACTCTCTTTTTCACACTCTTTTTCTTTTTATTTTTTTTTTCCAAAACTAAACAAACTTAAGCAAATATCAACACAAGCATTTAATAGCAAAAATCAAAACCTTTTGGGGTGACAACCAAATCGACTCACTTTAAAATCACCTTCAATTAACTATTATAAGTTAAAGTGACATTGTGTTCAAAGTACAGGAGATCCAAAGAGGGATTTAGAAAGACCCAAATCAGGCATATGCCATCCTATTTCTATTTCAAGGTACCACACACACTTGAAACAAATCATTAACCATCGTAGTCCGAGCATACAATCCATGATTCTCATTTGTTCAGCCTTAATAAAAAAAAATCTAACCAAAACTATGAAATTCCTAAAAAAAATTCAAAACTCAGATCATCCAATATATTATCATGCATAAATTATTTAAACAAAATTAGTGTCCATATCAATCAAAACAGACGGCACAAGTACCAAGTACGCAATATGACCCCACCTCAAACTTAAAACAATGCATTGTCCTCAATGTATGAAAAATAAAATAGATCATACAATATATGAGTGATACAAGTTTAGGCTTAAGCGGTAATCTATGAAATCTGGCTAGCGGACTTGTACTTGAATGTACTTGGGCAACAAAAATAATCTTGGGAATCGTTAAAAATCATCATGAGATAACTCTTAACCAAATAAATCAAAACAAAATCCATAAACCATAAAAAATAAAAAATATTTGGTTTGCCTCCCAAGAAGTGCTAACTTTTATGTCTTTAGCCATACTGGACCAAATGATCACTCTTTGAAGTATAGGTCCTCTACACATTGCTCCTTAAAATCACAGTTGTCACATCCCCTCCCAGATTTACCTCTTTCTTTGAGAAGGAAATATGAGGACAACAAATGTCAACCTTCTTATGACATCTATTACCAACTGAACTTGTTACATTAACAACCTATTTTGCTTTAGACTTTAACCTTTAAACCTGTGTAACAACATATCTATCACAGAATACAACTTAGTTCATCTCAACATAACTCTACTATCTATAATACCAACCAGAATACAATTCTTTATAGACCAAACCCTGACTCTTCCTCTATAAAGGTCATTTAATTACACCTTGGGCATAAGCATAGACATGACTATTAAATACTTTGAGACGGTGGCAGATTGAACTTCTTTTGACAAGCAACCCGTAACCCTGGAACCCTGGAACTCTCCTACTACCTTGGGGAGGGCGGAAGGGAGGACAAAAACATTGAAAAGCATGAGGTGGGAAACCCAGAGAGTGGAATATTTAAAGACATTAAATTTTGTTTGGAAATTCCTTTTCAAAACAACATCATCAATTGAGCCAGATCATAACACAAATCATTTAACTTGTCTTTCAAACTCTAGCTTCAAAAAGCCTTTGGAACTTATATTCAACATAAAATGTTGTATTCATAAAACTCTCACTTAAAACCATACATCAACTTTTACATTAAACTAGAGGGTTTCTCATACCCAAGTTCCAACAAAACTAAGAATATCATTTATTAAAACATTTTAGTTAAAACCAAAGCCTTCTTTCATAAAATTTTCATACTTAGATCATAACATACTTTTAAACATAGTTCCAGTAAAATCTAAGAAAAACATACTTAGCTTATGGAAAACTGTCATGCATCAGCTTCATCCCCTTGACTGGTGAAGATATACTAAAACATGATAATAATATAACATAATATCTTAGTACATCCATGGATTACAATCATTTATCCTTTTAAAACCATAAAACATACTGGTTATCATTAGTTTCCTCTCCTTGAATGATGATAACTAATCTTAATGAACTTTCTCATAAAATGGTAAATATATTGGACCTGTACTTAATCATATCCCATCCCCATGTGCACATGCATATAATTTTCAACTAGACATACTAGAGTACGTTGACAATTCCCATTAGTGTATACTGACAATTCCCATCAATTGTCTCTGTCGTATGTTAGCAATCCAGGGTACCTAGCAAGTGGTTGGAAACCATTTTATTCCAAACCACAATCTATCCTTAAAAACTTACGGTATGTGCAAAAGCACACAATTGAAGTAATAAATCCCAAATAAGGTATCATCCTCAGGGACCGACGTGAGCAAAATTTTTCTAACCTAGCTATCATAATTCTTCGTCATCTAGGCAACCAAAAGATGATTTTTATCTATAACTATGAGTAACAAAAATTTAGTCACACATAAGAACGATTCAGAACAAAACAATTATAGGATGTTATTTCATTTAGGGAATACAATGAATATGACACACAATTGATTTAAATTGATAGAGGCTAGAAGTTCTAAAATCAGGAAATCCTCTCTCGAGCTCAAACCATCCTAATAACTACCCATCAACTTGAATCTCTTCTATCGCTTGAATAGTTACAACATTAAGATCCTTCAATCGCACCCCTTATTATTCTAAATTCACTCTCATGCAATTTTAAATAACAATCTAAATTATTGGGTCCAACAAATTAAATTCTCTCTCGAGACATCTAATTAACTTAAGTTCATTCAATTAGTGACTAGTTAATCAAAAGCATTAAGTACAAATAATTTAGAAATCTATGCAAAATCAATCAATTGTAAATTCAATATTCAAAGTAATATCCCTAAAATCCACAAACACCCTAGAAACAAAGTTTAGCCATGCATGATTCCAATAACAGTATTCAATAAACAACCAATCATCATGGCACAAAAATAAATTAACAAAGAAGAACGATCTCCCCTTAATAGGCTCGAATCCCAATCATGATCTTCTTGACTCTCGCCACGAATATAAGATTTTTCTTCAACAAAACTGCACAATCATGATCTTCTTCATGTCATGATCAATCCAGAAATGCTCTCAGATCAACTCTCAATCAAAATCTCGAGTCTTCAATCAAAAACGATCAGAATGGCTCTATTTTAGCTCTTGTACGGACTAGAATCTATCAAGTCAGCTCTTTATTTTTTCCTCTCTTTCAGACCTGGCGGCGCACACTGATATTTATAAGATGCTTGTAGTGTTGCAACGCTGGCACCATGCCAGTCGTGTATTAAAGTTGTAGCGTTGTAATATTTCCCTGTTCCAAATTGCTCTCGAATCTGCAGTGTCAGGAAGCAATGTTGCAACGTTCCCAATGCTAGCTCCCCTGAATTGCCTTCCAAATTTGCCTTTTTATTTTTTTATTTTTTTTATCTTGGATCGTTGATTTCTTCTTAATTCCATAGCCAACCCGTAATTGCTCAAAATTAGAGTTTTTCCCCAGGTTTTTGTTCATTTTCGCACAAATTGCTCCTGATGCTTAGTTTCCTGAAAGTACTCAATAAACCACGTCAAACTAAACAAAACTAGCAATATTAGTTCTAAATTTGAAGGTAATAAAAGCACTTTTTAGATGCTTTTCAAAAACCTCATTAATTGGTCATAAATACTCATTAGCCCTTTTGTTGGAAAATCATAAACAAGTTATACGGGACTAAACATACATTGGAACATAAATTCCTTAATGAAAAGTTCATACTATAAAAGTACTTGAAAACATTGGAGCTTCTAGATTAAATAGGAAACATTTGTACTTAAAACTACTTTGAACATATTGAAACACATAGCTCATGAAAGGATTACTCATGGTTTGGTATGCTTGAAAACATTGTTCCATAAAACCTAACCTTGTGTTCTCATGCTTTATGGTTAGGATTAAATCATACGTTTGGACATGCATCTTTTAACTCACTAAAAGATCCATGTTTTAGCTTTCTTTAAAACATTGATGCCATAATCAATCTATGCGTTCACTACTTAGTTGTTTATAAGACCTAACCATGTGTTCATCCCTACTAATTTTAAGGAAAAACATTGCTCATCAAGAATAGATAAATTCATCTTAAAACATGCTTTAAACTCACTAGCAATCATACTTAGACATTTCACAACATGTTTAACTTTTAAACTAGCAAATGCGTATACTTTGAAATACTTTTAAACTTAGAAGTCACTCACTCTTAGTTAGTCCCCTTCCTAGCTCTTCAGACTTTATGAATTCCTTAAGCCAAAGTACACTTCTTCACTATACAACTAAGCTGGCTGAATGGTCCCTTTTTGGATGCATGGTATGAGTTGGTGTATGGTCTTGCGGCCTCAGCTACTTCAACGTTAGCCCCAATCTTTCTTCCTTCATTTCCAATACTTATACCATCAATTTTAACTCAAATCAAACAAAACTTCTTTCATGAAACATGTTAAGAATTGTCTTAAGAAGCTTACCTCTAAAATTGAGCTTCTAATTCTTCCTCAAGAACTTAGAATGCTTCAAAAACTTTAGCCTGCTTCGGTTGCTTTAAACTCAGACCTTCATTAAGTTTCCTTCACCTCTAGGCATCCTTTTGGCGAAATCTTATCATGGTAGCCCAAGGTTAAATCAGTATTTTATTAAACATGCACTGATGTATTAATTTACTAAAATGTTTGATACATTAAAATAGTACAACTATCCAATATAAATATTATATTGGGGAAACAAAATTCACTTAGATAAATATATTAGCCTAATTTACCTAAGTTTTAAACCCTCAACTTTAAAATGCTTAGTGGGAGAAAAAGATGTATATGATATTCCATTTCTCTTACCTCTCCATATAAGTTCACACTATGAGATTCATGTTCGGCCTCGTGTCGCCTTAGGTGCAATCTCCCTTTGGAAGGTATTTACAGGAGTCAATATCAAGATGAATTGAGAAAGTATTTATAGTAAGTGGGAGAAGGGCATGTGTCAACATATCCTACGGTCTCGTGTCATCCTGGGTGCGACCTCCCTTCAGAAAGTGTTTGCATGGAGTTGATATCAAGGTAAACTCTAGAAATGGATATGGTCGCTATAGTTTTTGCACCATTATTGTCCTTTCCTTCGGTAGGCTTATTGAAGCAGGGCTATAGGATCTAAAATGAAGGGACATACTTACAAGAAATCATTAAGCAAGTTAATAGTTTTTTGACCGAATAAATGGAAACTAATCGTTATAGGAATAAGAATTATTCTAGTGTAATGATTGATTAAGGATGTCTCAATCTAGTGAAGGAATAACTGACCACTATTCAGTGATGCTTGTTCTAAATCACTGAATCATTAAGTATCATAGCAATAGAAATTTTAAATTAATATGAATGAGATTCATATTATATCTATAGGGTTCATTTCTAATTTCTGTGCTGAACTTGAATGGATTATTGATTGCATATTGTCAAGTAACATATTTTATATATTTCAAAGTTATGTATATTTCTCTCATGTGTTTTAATTTTTTGATTACCGATATAAGTAAAATGAATAGATAAAAATGTTGTTTTGGAAAATTTCATTGACATTAAATGACGATGTAATTTTTAAAGTTTGTCTTTGGATTGAAAAACATTCTCAAAATACAATTGCCATGAATAGTTCATGAACATAAACTGAGAGAACTCATATTTATCTTCTAATAGACACATTAAATGAAAAACTTAGAGGTAAAGGATCAGACAACAACATAGAATGTTGAAGTTATTGGGTTTTATGCACTGAAACTCGTAAATAGTAAATGTACCATTTGACTGATTATTAATAAAATATTGTTAATGTTTAATACAATAAATTATTATTTATCTTGCGTAAATAACCCTAATCCAATAAACTAACATCCTAGACTATTGTATGCTTGAATTATATGTGGAAACATACGAGAATCAATGTAAAAGGTACAGTCTAAAGGGTCTATAGTATATGGATAAGGCTGGTATCTTATGTCGGTGACACTATGGATACGACTCACTTTGTATTTGATACAAAAATAATGATCCAATGCATCCATATAAGGGATATGCGAGTGGAGGTCTCCTATGTAATAAGTTTGTATAAGATCAGACCACAAAATAGTAACCATTAGATGTAATTCCATTGACTAGTTATGTTTCTATTTTAATAGGATGACCTAGGCAACTTAGTCTTAATCTTGAGTATATCATCAACTTCTATTCACGAGGGATTATCCTTTGATTTGTATGGACGAGAGTGCCCGATTTATCGACTCAATATGCTTACCATTTTGGGACAAGATTGAATAGGGAGCCGAGAACATAATAATATAAGATGGATTTCACTCCTTCCCGACTTTAGGGTAAGTAGATGAGTGTTCCCTTAAGTGGTGTCTTAGGGACTTCAACAAAGATCTCTACCTTCTCACTAGCCTGAGAAGGGTTTCTATTTAATGGTTGGATCATAAACAAATTGTTTATTAAAGAAGCACTAGTACTTATAGATACAGAGGTAACCTAGGGGTAAAATGATAATTTGACTCAACTGGTGTTACGAACACTAGTGGAAGACTAATTTTCTGTCATTGGTCTATATCCGTGGACACAGAAATATATCTGCACTGAGAAAAGTGCAACTATGGGTCTTTAGTGGAGTGTACCCACAGTTAACGAATATTGTTTAATTTGGTTAATGAGTTTAGCCAATTAATCTCACATCCTTGGAGCTTCTGATCTGTAGATCCATGAGGTCCCCTTCCTAGCTTGTAAAAGGAATTAAGGTAACTATGCTTTGAATACAGTTTGAAATGTTCAAATTCGCTCAGGGAAATAATGTAATTTATAATGATATATTATAATATAATGTTCATATTTGTTTAAATTTATAATATAAATTAATTTTAGATATGATTCAAAATTAATTTTGGAAGGAGTTCAAATATTAATGAATTGGATTCATATTAAAACTATAAGTTAAAATTAATGTGTATATGATACGCATTAAAACTATAGGTTATGAGAGAAATACAATTGAATATGATTCAAATGTAAGCCAAATTAAATATTTTTTATATTTAATTTGAAAATAATTTAATTGAAATTAAATTAATTGAACTAAAACTATAGATTATGTGAAAGATGCTTCATTTAATATGATTTAAATGAAATCATTAATTAAATTAGATTTAATCAATGATTAATTATTAATTAATTAAATTAATTAGATAACTCCCACGTAGGGAATTATCTAAAAATGTGGGTGGTTCCACATTCCTCTCCTTCTCTACCTCAGTGATTTTTTATCATAGGGAAAAAGAGAAAAATCCTGCACATAACACTTTTGGCCTTTTACTTCTCTTAAAGAAAATTCCTCATTCTTCCTTTCTTTTTCCCAATTCAATTGGTTCCTACAAACCAAAAAGATTACCAAAGGTTTCTCAAAGGATAGCAAGTTTTCTCTTTTGGTGGTGTTCTGAAATCCCAATTGGAGAATATTCTTACTAGGTTCTATAAAGGTAAAGGTTTTCTATTCCCTTTTTGTATATTTTAAGCATGCTTAACCTAGGTTCTAATTTTTCAGTAAGCTAAATTTTGTTTTTTTTTTATATTATTTTTTAATTGTCCAGTGTATGAGTATTTCAAAAATCTCAATTTAATAATGAGTTTTGGTTCTGTGCTTTCCGCTACGTTTGGGCTTTCATCCCTACAGAAGTCAATATAAGTTTAATTTAGATAATTGTCTAAATACTCTCAAGATTAAATATTATGATAGTCTAAGAAAATATAACTTTTGTGACTGAAGCTAATAATGAAATTGTTCCAAATTAGCTCGAGAAGTCGTATTTTGAAGAATTTTAGAAATACCTCAAAAGGAAAGAACATAAGAACTAAGGTAGAAAGAATATAAGAACTAAGGTAGATTGATTTACTGAGTTCTTTGTGAAAAATAAAGATTCAAACCTAGACAGATGAACTTGGATCCATTATCAAAATTTTTCTTCACTACAATTACATTGTATTTCTTGGAAAATACTTAAATATATAGAATAACTTTTACTAGTTGGCATTGGGAAACTCATCTTAGTTAAAGTAGTGGGAGACATTAAGATGTTTATTTAAGCTGAAAATGGTGCTTTTATCACCATATGAGAAATTAAACTTCTCCAAACTTTATTACAATATAATTCATAAAGTATGATGGTTTCAGTAATAAAGTATGTTTTAAAAAATTGTTTGAAAATATGTTTAGTTTGAAATAAATGCAATTTTATGTGTATTAAAAGTTAACACATGTGAATACTATACTGAGAAATTCAAGATTAATGAATCCAGAAAGAAAAACAAATTCTTTTCTCTGAGAAAGATACTTGTCTTTGGCAATTAAAGTCGACTATCATCAATTTTAATGGTTGTTACAGGTAATTCTCTAAGGGTTAGAATTAACTTACTTTACCGGTCAAAAGATCTTTCCTAAGAAAGTCATTGGACCTTATTAGATAAGGCTACATGGCCAGAGAACACATTGGGCTTACACATTTTGACCCAAGTGATCTAGTGAATGAAAGAGTAAGTCTGATATCGTAAGTATTTATGAGTAAAAGCATCTTAATCTAATGCAGCTGAGATCTTATTTTCTTTGAAATGTTCAAAAGAAATTAGACTAAAGTTTAAGTCATTTAGGAAAGTCTATTGTGACATTATTTTCAGATCATAATGAATATTATAGTAAGTTTATTGTACTATGAGATTAGATCTCAACTTCAAGCATTAGGTACAATTTGGTTGAAATTGTGCTGAAACAGGAGAAAGAAGACCTTGTTAAGACTTGGTCATTTTAATGATAAATATTTTGTCGAACAAGATCACATCATTAATAAATTACATATAATTGTGATACTCTGGTTAGGATATGCAAAATAGATTGCATTTTAACATTATTTCCTCTAAAACTATTTGAGAATTTGGATTACAGAAGTGCTGCAAAACTTGTTTACGACATTTTCTGTACTTGGGTATGTTAAGATACTCGTATCAAAGCAAACCCTCATCCGTAAAGAAATAAATATTCAAAGATACACCGAAATGTAGGTCATCTTAGAGGAGTTCCAAATAAAATAATGGATTTGTGTGACTAATACTATTTTTATTGAGAGTGATCAATAAAATGCTACAAACCTGTAAAAAGGCTAAATAGTGTTGATGAACTGATTCCAAGTAAAATCACTTAATTTTGAACAAGTGTTGTTAATCTTTTAATTGCATTTGAGAGTCCAATGAATTCTAATAGTCAACTAGATGAGTCTTCATCGTAGTGGGAGAATTATGAGATAACTCAACTTTTAACAAAAACTTACTTGAAGTTAATATAGTCATGTTTGATGACAAGTTGAAGGCTTATTAACTTCAAATGTAGTGGGAGAGTTATGAGATGATTCAACCATTAAAATGACTTAATATGGAAGTCAAGGTTGTCATATTAGATGACAGCTATGTCATCCTCCCTTCTTCCTCCCTTCCTCCCTTGCCTTGAATGCTTTAGAAGTGAAAGTTGTCCCCATAAACCAACACGGATCCTTTCAGAATTCCTAGGAGGTCACCCAACATAGGATTGCTCTAAGCTAAACACGCTTAACTTTGGAGTTCTTATGATTGAGCCACCAAAAAGGAAGGTGCACCTTGTTAGTATAGATAGTAACTTTCAATTCTTTTAAGCCTTTCTTAACCATACTTTCATGTCCTCAGGATCCCTTTCGTTCGGATGTGATACCGGTTCATTCATGTATCCCTCCTAAACTTGGTTCGTTACAATATACTTCGTTTCAATCTGAATTAGTAGATTTTCTTTATGGGATAAAACTCATATGATATGAATAAATCTACAAAAGAGACATAAATGTGTAGTGAAGATATAGATTTTCAAATGAGACTCTTGGAAAAAGGTGAAAGCTGACACCGTAATTGGTGAAGAATTTTGCCTATGTGTAATTTCTCATGTGTGGCTATAGTGAATTTTTTAAGCATTAATTGATTCATTGTTGCATATGAGATATGTAAAATGAACAATTTCTTTTGTGAAAAGAAGATCAATGCATCTACACAAATCAAGAAAATTATCAAAAATTGAATATCAAAAGGTTTGCAGAATTGTATATGTTCATTTGAGAAATGACATACACAATTAGAATCTTTAGATATAAGGGTTTGATATAGTATCATAACCCATGATTTTGAATATATAATAACATTCTTGTACAGATAAAAAAATTATTGCTAAGTGGGTATTTTATCTATTTTATATTGATTTGTTACTATCCATTATGAACGAAGTAAAATTCAAATATAAAAGTTTGATTACCTAATCAATTTCAAATAGTTAATTTGAAATTATTTTGTATATTAGATGTCAAAATAGAGGTTTTAAGGACATGATGTTAAACTTGTCTCAGGTATCTTACAGTTACAAAATTGTTGTCAAATATTCAATGTAATAATTTCAGATAGAATAATAGTGTATTGCTCTAAAGTGAAGTTAATAAAGTCTAGGGAAAAGTCCCCTAAGACACCTCAAGTGTTGAGGACATATGATAAATTATCTTCTTTAAGTAGGAGACAATTAATATATGATACTTAATTAACATTTAATATACCAATTTTGTTATTCATATCGGTTAATTCAATGATATGACCACTGAGTAAAAAAATTAAAATTTTCTCAAAATATTTATGGATAATAAGAAATTTATGTGTATGGAGTTTATGATTCGATCTTTGATAAGATACACTAGCTCATAAAGGGCTTTAGAGAAATCCATGTTAAAATTTATTCTGGTTGGTGTAGCATGGTCTACTAGGCAATTATTTTACTTGTAAAGCAATAATTTGCGTAACCATAACATATCCTTAAAAAACTTAAAGTTGTTTTAAATATGAATTAGTTTATCACACTTTATAAGATAATAGTGAAATCCAGTAGATCCATGTTAAGATATACTAGATCTTATAGGGATCTAAAGAAATCCATGTTAAGATTTATCTTGGTTGGTGTAGCATGGTCTACTAGGCAATTATTTTACTTGTAAAGCAATAATTTGCGTAACCATAACATATCCTTAAAATACTTAAAGTTGTTTTAAATATGAATTAGTTTATCACACTTTATAAGATAATAGTGAAATCCAGTAGATCCATGTTAAGATATACTAGATCTTATAGGGATCTAAAGAAATCCATGTTAAGATTTATCTTGGTTGGTGTAGCCTGGTCTACTAGGCAATTATTTTGCTTGTGAAGTAATAATTTGCATAGCCATAACATATCCTTAAAAATCTGAAAGCTATTTCAGATATGAATTAGTCTATTTTCATATATGAATTAGTCCATCACACTTTATAAAATAATAGTGGTGCAAAGAGTGAAACTAAGGATATTAGGAAACACCAAGGGTAAAGGAAATTTGAGAGAAAGCATCATAGTAGTGACCAATATGGTTTTACGATATTTTGATATATATATATATATATATATATATATATATAAAGACTCTAGACTAAAGTGTGTGAGGGTCATTTAGAATATTCAGGACTATGAGACATGTAACTTATGCACTAAGGCAAGTGGGAGAACATGTTGGGTATAGAGTATGCCTTAGAATATATATCTCACTCACTGACTTATCAGCTTTAGTGCAAGTGGGAGATTGTTGGGATTTATGCTCTAAAGTCTCGTAGTTAATTAGTTATTTTTTATATGCAATAGTTAGTTATCCATTGTAGGAAAAATCCAAGGTTATTTCATAAGACTTGAATAATATATAGTGGACATACCGTTAGATTATGTTTCAAGTAATAACCTAAATGGTCTATAGAATATGAACTAAGATTTGGTACCTTATCCTTATCCTGGTAACACTATGGATACGACCACTTTGTAATTGTTATAAATTTTGTAAGTGTTACAAACAATTCATTCATGTAAAGAATGCGAGTGTGGGTATTTTACACAATGAATTTGTATAAGACTAAATCGTGAAATACAATTATCTCTCACTCTCATAGTAATGTCGTTAATTGAAGGAACTCTAATTGAGGAGAGATCCTTAAGCGGAAGCAAGATCGACCCAATTTCTATTTTTCATTGAATTTAGGTTTTACAGTAAAACAAGAACAAGACATGCATTTATATAAATTATAGCATGCAATAAATAAAGAAAAACTTAGGGTTTTAGAAACCATTACCTTTGAATAACACTTTCTTCAAGGATTCCTTGAAAAAGTCACGAATGGACCTCTTTCTCCAAAAGGAACACCACCACTTGAAAACCCTTTGTATTCTCTTGGGACAAAAGATTGAAGTAAGAGTCGTGGGTTTTGCTTGAATCCTTGAAAGAGGGAATGGAGATGGAGAGGAAGAGAGGGACTTTTCAGAGAACTATTCTCTTCTCTATGTTTCTTTCAGAGAGAACTATTCTCTCAGAGAGCATTAAGGAAGAAGATGAATCTCCACGACATTCCTTCTTAGCCCACATAATTAAATAAGAGAAAATTGGGAGAGGGAGTTGTAACTCATTTCCTTTAATTAATTTAAATTCAATTAATAATATATAACAATAACAATAATAATAATAATAATAATAATAATAATAATAATAATAAAGTATTTATTATATATATATACACTATATGTTATATCAAATACAACATAACCTATAGATTTTATTTTCTCTCAACAATACATGACATTTAATATAAATCACATTTATATTAAATTCATTTATATGAATCTCATTCATATAATTGATATTGAATCATATTCAAATATTTAATTATTTTTAACTTATTTATGGTATTTAATATAAATCATATTTATATTAAATCAATTACATGAATCTCATTCATATAATTAGTATTTGAATCATATTCAAATTCCTCTCATAATACCTTATATTATAATGTTTCAAATACATTATATTAATTATATTACATATATAATTAATTTAATTAATTATTTTATATATACTTAATTCCCTCAATTAATTTGAAAGCTTTAAATTAATTCTTAATTAAATCCCTGTTGAGTTACAAAGGGGACCTTGTGGACTTGTAGATTGAAGCTTCAATGATACTGGATAATTAATTAAACTCCTTAATTAAATTACCTAAAATCTGTTAACTGCCGGTCATTCCACTAAAGATCGACAGCTACACTCTTCGCACTACAGATAAATTTCTGTGTCCATTCGATATAATCAATCAACAGTGTGATGACCCTTCACAAATTGTTCATAAGTACAGTTGGACCAAGATTACCTTTTTGCCCCTATAGTTATATTTAACTCCTTAAGTACCACTGATCCCTCTAATGTACAATAAATCATAATCCAACTATGACCAAGTCTCTCTCGGGTCAGGAGAGGGTGTGACTACTATGTTCAAGTCTCGGAATCAACTCTTAAGGGAACAATTTATCTACTTGCTCCTGCATCAGGGAAGGAGTGAATTCTGTCTCGTGTAGCTGTGTTCCCAGCTTTCCAATTAGACTAATCCCCAAAATGGTAGGCATGTTGAGTTGGCAATCTGGCCACTCTCATCCATACAAATCAAAGGACTACCTTTATGAGCAGGAGTTAACAACTCACTCAGGATTCAGGTCATGTCACCTATGGTCATTCTAGTGGTCTAGTTTTATACAAACTCTTTGTATATGATACCCACGCTCACATGTCTCCATATGAATGATCAGGATCAGATCATTTGTAGCACTTTACAACAGTTGTAATACCTACAAAGTGGGTCATATCCATCTATCCATCTACTACAGACCGTTTAGGTTATTATTTAAACAAGATCCACTTGTATGTCTCTACATACTTGTTTAAATTACATGAAATAACCTTGGATCTTAATTTATTAAATTGAGTATATGCTGATAAATAACACTTATTTTATTAACAACAATATGTTTATACAAAGTTTACAAACTACGAGATTACAAAGAGATATAGGACATCAATCCCAACAGGACTTGGTTTATGGTAGAACCATAAGCATATTGTTCATTGGAGGGATCAGTAGTACTTAAGAAGTGAGAGGTAATTACAAAAGCAAAGCGGTAATTTGACCTAGTTGTAATTACAAACTGCTTGTGAAGGATCGACTTACTGTAATGGTTAAATCCATGAATGTAGAAATATTCCATAGTGCGAAGAGTGCAATCGTTGGTCTACGTGGGTCTTTAATAGAGTAACCCACAATTAATGAATGTTTATTAACTTAATTAAAGAGTTTAATTAGTTAATGTCGACTCACTGGAGCTTCTAATCTGTAGGTCCATTAGGTCTCCATGCTAGCTCAAACGAATGAACAAGGATGAATAATCTTGGAAGAATTTTAATTATTCAAATTATTAAAGGAAATAAAATTATTTGTATATTATATATTTAATATAATGTATATAGGCACAATATAATATAGAGTTAATTTTGAATAAGATTAAAAATTAAACTTTATAACAAGGAGATTTAATAAATTTGAGTATGAATTAGATTCATATTAAAACTATAGGCTAAAATTTAATGTGAAGGAGATTAAAATTAAAAACTATAGATTATGAGCGATGGAAGTTTAACTATGAGAATTGGTATGAGATTAAAAGTAATGCGTTTGAGGCAAAACTTAAAGGATTATGCGCTACTCCTATTCCTAACTAAACAGATTGAGCAATGGAAGTTTAACTATGAGAATTGGTAGAGATGCAGCATTTGTCAACGCATAATAATATTCATTATGTTAGGTCGCCCGAGTAATCCCAACTTGTCACACTAACGCATCACACATCTCTGGGTGGCTAGCCGCATGCCTATATCTCTATAATGTATGGTTGCGTCGAGCATAAGATTGTGTTTATCTCTAGGAACAAAGCTTACTTTGCTTTAATGTGTTCTACTACTCACCCTCTTAGGCAGTTAGTTATGGCTAATCAGCTCATAGACAAGCATTGCGGCGACTCATAAACAAATGTTGCTACTGCCTCACACCAAGCGAAGAAGATTAACTCACTATATTCCCGAAACGCACACCTCTCGGTGGGTTGCTACATGCGTCCTATCTCTAGGCTGCACGATTGAGTATGCGATTACCTTTGATAACTAAACGATGAATGTAAACGGTGATAAAGGAGAAGAAAATGAAGAAATGGAGCTGAAGGAACTAATAGATGCATTGATTACAAAATGTATTAATGTCTTATGTCAAAATGTAATACAATACAAAGATAATAGGAGATGTGGAAGGCTAGATACAATCAATCTCTTGCTTTTCATAAAAAATGTGTCAAAGCTGTTGGTGGCGCCATGGATGGATGGTGGAGAAGTCTCTCTCGAATTCTATCCTCGATGTAACTTCGATCGTCACTCGGAAGGGACTGTGGAGGTGGAGAATCCTGAAAGAGTATTTGCTCATGCTCTCATCTATGATCACAAGGATCTGCTTTGAGGCAGAAGCTCGGATGTTTTGAAGTCAAGCTCCAAGGCGCTATTTATAGAGCTCAAACGGCGACAACATTGATGATTACATTCTGACTCACTATTACCTTTGTCGTGGTATGGACAATGTCAACATCACCTTATCTTGCTGATACTCCCAAGGTATGTGTTCGAGCTTATTTCTCCTGAGGTGTCAACGCATTCCATCTACCTTACGAGCAATCTTCTATCACAATTATCACTCTGTGGATGCAAAATTCCATGCGACGAACTAATCTTTATGACAATCAACTCATGCGGTCAACCTTGCGGCGGTCTGGGACCGATGCATGCGATCAATTCCTGTAATATTTGCAAAAATGGATATTTTGACATGGAATAACACATAGTATATAGTGAGAATTTTTGGTGTTGATTGATGCAAGCTCACTTTTCACATGAATTTTTAATATTATCAACGCATATTCTGCTTGTTAGCGCTCATAATTATGAGTAAAAGGCTACAATAGTTTGTATTTATACAAGCTGTCACACCCCCAAACTAAGAATCATGCTTGTCCTCAAGCATGTCTTATACTCAGGAAATTCAAAATTTATCCTCTGGCTTTCCTTTTCCATTGACCAGCTTTTCAAAATATAAATCAGTTGCACCTCTAACCTTGGTAGCAGCACTCCCATCGAATTTAGCTACTTCTTCTAAGAGATCTTTTCTAAGTTTAATTCGGGCAAGCCTTCGCTCAAAAAATGTTTACTCATTTCAAGCAACTTTGCTTTTAGCTTTTTACAATGCGTTCGTTTAATAAAATTCAAAGTTCTGCAATATATTATTGAATTGGAGCATTGAACCTTGTTACGCTCTTCGTTTTGGTTTGCCTCCACGGGTGCCATACGGGCATCCAACTTTGGTTGCGTGCCATATTCAACTCAACTCTTGTCTTAATTTGGGTTGCGCTAGACAGAGGAGTTATTCTTATGCGTTGATCTTGGCCACTTACTTTCGTTTTGGCTTACCTGCATGGGTGTCATGCGAAGTATCCAACTACGGGTAACTACCTTTCACAACTTTAACTCTTATCAGCTTGAGTTTCCCCTTTTGTGCTGATTCTGGAGTTTTTTTTTAAGTCATCGCAATGTGATGGACGCATTTTTCCGGACCACTGCCATCACCAAACTTAGAAAGTGGCAGTGTCCTTGCCAAAAAGCTAAAAACAAACTCGCCAAGAATGTGGTAAAAGATGTTTGAGTAGAGGTTTACATATAATAAAACTCAGACTGTCAAACCTTGAAGAAGCTGTTAAAGTGAGGTGAACCTTGCGACGTTTAGTTAGTGGCTAGAGTGAATTATAAGTATTATTGTGGGTGCTAATCTTTCAATGCAAAGAGAGGCAAGCGAACAAAAGAGAATTTAAGAAGGATAATGCATAAAAGATAACAAGAAAAGAACCTACGAGCAGAATAACAATTGCGTCAATACTTTAGAATTCATATAGAGGAAATAGCCATGCGTTGAATGATAGAAAGAAATCTTCCGTTGAAACCACGCACCGAGAGGAATTATTATCGCACCCACAAGGAGCAAACGCACACCACATCCAAGAAAGCAGCTGCAAATTAAAATGACAGTAATCAAATAAATAAACTAGAGTTAACTAGGAAAGCAAAGTAATGATAGAGTGGAAGACGTCCATGGAGAAATTGGAGTGAAGCTACCGCAAGGAGTCTTCCATGCAGAAGATTGATCTCAACTGCTTACGTCAAGAGACGCTGTCCCTACCATTAGAGCTTCTAGCATTTGTTGGTCGCATGTTTGTTGACATGCTCCTAAGACTGCTTCCAGCTCGTGCAACAGATAGCCTTTCTATCTCGAGGTCAAAAATTGACTTTCGACGCATCGCCTTTACTCAAATATCGTTTGCAACTTGGCCGCACAAGATACAACATGCCCAAGACTAAAAGGGTGCCTACGAAAACACGAAACTTAACAAGCTATTAGCTGCCAAGTCCCCAAAAACGGCGCCAAAAACTTGTTGCGTTGGAAAATGAGAGGAAAATAAATATGCATCTTATGTATGCGTTGATCTCCATGCATCGATGGTCATGCATTGGACTAGAAAATATACAATATGCGTTTAAGCATGTATGCGATGACCATGCGTTCCTGTCACAAGTTTTCGCTTTCTCGCCAAGTATAACGAGAATGCAAGTTTCTTGAGGTGATCTGAGGTCGAACATAGGGACTTGTAACTTAATACTGTTTGTGAAGTAATGCGTTGAGGCGATGAATAAAAGTAAAAAGACAAAAGTTAAAGGATTATGTGCTACTCCTACTCCTCACTAAACAGATTGAGCAATGGAAGTTTAACTATGAGAATTGGTAGAGATGCAGTAGTTGTCAATGCATAATAATATTCATTATGTTAGGTCGCCCAAGTAATCCCAGCTCGTCACACTAACGCATCGCACACCCCTCGGTGGCGAGCCGCATGTCTATATATCTATAATGCATGGTTGTGTCGAGCATAAGATTGTGCCTATCTCTAGGAACAAAGCTTACTTTGCTTTAGTGTGTTCTACTACTCACCCTCTTAGGCAGTTAGTTGTGGCTAATCAGCTCATAGACAAGCATTGCGATGGCTCATAGACAAATGTTGCTACTGCCTCACACCAAGCGAAGAAGATTAACTCACTATATTCCTGCAATGCACACCTCTCCGTGGGTTGCTACATGCGTCCTATCTCTAGGCTGCATGATTGAGTATGGGATTACCTTTGATAACTAAACGATGAATGTAAACGGTGATAAAGGAGAAGAAAATGAAGAAATGGAGTTGAAGGAACTAATAGATGCATTGATTACAAAATGTATTAATGTCTTATGTCAAAATGTAATACAATACAAAGATAATAGGAGATATGGAAGGCTAGATACAATCAATCTCTTGCTTTTCATAAAAAATGTGTCAAAGCTGTTGGTGGCGCCATGGATGGATGGTGGAGAAGTCTCTCTCGAATTCTATCCTCGATGTAACTTCGATCGTCACTCGGAAGGGACTGTGGAGGTGGAGAATCCTGAAAGAGTATTTGCTCATGCTCTCATCTATGATCACAAGGATCTGCTTTGAGGCAGAAGCTCGGATGTTTTGAAGTCAAGCTCCAAGGCGCTATTTATAGAGCTTAAACGCTGACATCATTGATGATTGCGTTTTGACTCACTACTACCTTTGTCGCGGTATGGGGAATGTCAACATCACCTTATCTTGCTGATACTGCCAAGGTATGTGTTCAAGCTTATTTCTCCTGAGGTGTCAACACATTCCATCTACCTTGCGGGCAGTTTTCTATCACGATTATCACTCTGTGGACGCAACATTCCATGCGGCAAACTAATCTTTATGACAATCAACTCATGCAGTCAACCTTGCGGTGATTTGGGCCGATGCATGCGATCAATTCCTGTAATATCTGCAAAAATGGACACTTTGACATGGAATAAAGCATGGTATAGGATTAGTGAGGATTTTTTGTGCTAATTGACGCAAACTCACTTTTCACATGAATTCTTAGTATTATCAACGCATATTCAGCTTGTTAGCGCTCATAATTCTGAGTAAAAGGCTATAATAGCTTGTATTTCTACAAGCTATCACCCCTCACGAGTTAGGAGAGGGTATGATGTCACATTGTTCAAGCCTCGAAATCAACTTTTAAGGGAGAAAATTCTCTACTTACCCTAACAATAGGGAATGATCGAATTCGTTCTTAGTATTTGTGTCCCCAACTCCTTAACTAGATGATTCTCCAAAATGATAAGCATATTGAGTCAACGAGTCTGACCATTCTTGCCAATGCAAATCAAATGATCGCCATCATAGGCAGAAGTTCACAACTCACTCAAGATTCAGGTCAGTCATATGGTTGTCTTGGTGAAATGTAAGTCTCTGTATTATAAAGAAAGACTATTCACTTCGTGGTTCGGTCTTATACAAACTCTTTGTATAGGTGTTGGGATTGGTGTCCTAATTCTCCCGATAGTCTCATAGTTTGTAAATATTTTTTACACATATTGTTATTAATAAAATAAATGTTATTTTATATGCATTTACTCAAATCCAATAAACTAAGATCCGTGGTTATTTCATGTAACTTAAGCATGTGTGTGAGACATACAAGTGGATCATGCCTTAAGTAATAACCTAAATGGTCTGTAGTAGATGGATAAAGGATGGATACCTTATCCTGTTTGTTAGGGTTGATACCCTAAAGTCTCGTGTTCTATAGTTTGTAAACAGTATATACGAACACCTATGATTGTTAATATATGATATTTATTTCACATCTTGTTGTTTTGCTCGGTTATTTGTTTTATTTGCTTTACCACAAACTAATAAACATAAAATCCCTGGTTATCTGTATGTGACTCAAGCATGTATGTGATGACATACAAGTGGATCATATCTTGAATGATAACTAAAATGGCCTGTAGTATATGGATATAGGAGGGAAACTTTATCCTAGTAATGCTATGGACACGGCCCGCTTTGTGGAAGGGTCACCAATATTGTGACTTGCCACAGATGGTCTGATTCTGATCATTCGTGTTGAGGACATGCGAGCAGGGGCGTCCTATACAAAGAGTTTGTATAAGACCTAACCACGAAGTGTTAATGTCTCGTTATATAACACCGTTCATGACAGAGACTTCACTTCACTAGGATGACCATAGGTAACATGACCACAATCCTGAGTGAGTTGGAAACTCCTGCCATTGAGGGTGATCCTTTGATTTATATGGGTGCGAGTGGCCAAGTCGCCAATTCAAACCTACCATTTTTCGAATTCGTCTGATTTGGGAGCTGGGAACTCAACTACACACGATGAAATTCATCCTTCCCCAGGTAGGGGTAAGTAGATAGATGGCTCCCTCAAGGACTGATTCTGGGGCTTGAACGATGTGGTGCCACATACCTTCTCTTGGCCCGAGAGGTGTTCACACATAGTTGGATTATGTTGTATTGTTCATTAGAGAAATCGGTGGTACTTAAAGAGTGAGATGTAACTACAGGGGAAAAATGGTAAATTGGCACAACTATACTTACGAGCATGTGTGAAGGGTCATCGTACTCATGATGAGTTAACAGATGGTGAATCTCGTGGCTAAAGAGTTTAGTCAGCTATTCACGTATCGTTGGAGTTTCGAGCCACAAGTCCATTAGGTCACTTGGGTAGCTTGGATAAAGTCGAGAACCAGTGTTTGGGTTAGTTTGAAATGTTCAAATTGACAAGAGAAAGTTCAATTATATATGATACAATTGGATTGGTTAATTATATATGATATAATTGGCTAAATGTATGAGATACATTATTTTGGAGGAAATTAGTGATTTATATCAAGTAGAGGTAAAATACTATAGTAGATATATGATATCAAAATTATAGGATATAAATATAAAATGATTATATTTATTAATTAAATTAATTGATTAATTATTTAATAATTAACCAATTAATTCATGTTTGAACGTGGGAAGATGGGGCCGTGAAGGTTAAGGTAACCGGCAGGTTAAAGTTTGAAAATCATTTTCATTTTGAAAAATTAATTCAGTCGTACATTTGATATCCCACGCCCTAAAAACAATATGTGAAAGAGCGATCACGAGAGCTTATACGATAGAATCTCATTCGTCTAAACGATATCTAGTTCACGCTTCCCTAAATGATCGTATACCACTTTTCTAAACGATCGTCCAGTTTCCCTAAACGATCATGTAGTTCTACTATACGATAAGTGTCTCCGCTATATGAGAGCAGAGTTCTTCTCGCGCGCGTTTATCGTCTACACGAAGTCTTTTCCTCCATCCTCTACCAAACTCACAAGAGCCCACTCTTTAGGTTTTTGACGCCGAGGATACCCGAGTTTCCCTTGTGGTGGTGTTCTCCCAACAGCCTTGTTCGTGTACGTTTGAATCATGGAGTAACAATCGATAGACTCGCCGGGTGTTGGTAGATCGGTGGGAGTTTTCAACTGCTTTGGGTTCACACATACGAAGACCATCTTCCTCGTATATGAACCCCTTTTCTCTATGTTTTATTGTATTCTGAGCATGCCGTTGATCAGTTTAATATGCATAACTGTTAGTATGGAATGTATATCGTTTATGTTCTGGTTACTGTGAAATCGGAGCGATCTAAGCCTGCTCATGGAACTCTCAGTATGAGATCCTTCAATTGGTATCAGGGACAGGTTTCTGATACTCCGATTTTATTTGTTGCAATGAAATAACGTTTACATTCATGGTGGGTGCATTTCTGCACTGTTTTAAGTGTTAATACTGTTGTGGATGTGCCAGATTAATAGATTTTTTTGGGATGAATTACCTCGGTCTATTTAAATTCCTTTTACATTTGCGGTTGTATGTAAAAGCCCCTGCGTTTTTGAGCATATATAATCGTAATCGAGTCTGCATTCAAAGTGTTTGAAGTCTTGAGTCGTTCGTCGATGTTCTGGGCAAAGGTTCGGCTCTTCGAGGAAGAAGATGATCTAGGGTTAATCGCATTGTGCAGAAAAGGTTCTATGCGATCGCTGTCCATCGCGTCGTGAAGATGAAGGACTAAGTGATCATGGTTGAATGCATCAGTTGAACGATGGGGTATTCAATCAAGAGTTGGTCGTATCAGAACGACGATCGGGCACGCGATCGCTGAGTGTCGTTTAATGTGGGCGTGATCTAGACGATCGTTTAGGTCAGCAAGCTTCATTGCTTAGTAACTGACTAAACAGTCGCTTAGCATCGCAAGGTAAATTGTTTACCAAGTTGCACGCACCGGTTAAACGATCAAACGCTCGCGTATCGTTTAAAGCGCGCTAGACGATCGTTTAGGTCAGCAAGCTTCATCGCTTAGTAACTGACTAAACGATCACTTAGTAACTCAAGGTAAATCGTTTACCTATCGTCAAGCTACACGATCGCATGGACGATCAGGCTTCGCAGCCTCGTCGTCGTCTACGCGATTGTTTGCTAAAGTTCCTATCATCTAGTGCGCACTGAAAGATCGTCTACCTGCTAAAGATTACTACAAGATGGAGACCTCCTGGCGATTGAAGACCCGGTTCGCCTGTGAACTGGTTTTCTCGATGAAAAATGTAATAGATAGGTTTTTTCATTCCGGTCCTTTTTTTTTGGTTTAAAGGCTCATCCCGGTCTATTAATCTATTTGTTTAATACATGCGATGTATGTTTTAAATGTCATATGGTATGCACATATAGTAAATCCCACCTTAGGTTATGCATTGATCATGCATCATCTCTTTATTGTAATTGTTATAATTTAGAGAAGCATGATTTTATTATCTAAGAGCTTGCTCATGCATCATATAATATAAGAGTTATATTTATGCATGCATAAAAAGCATTGACATGCATCATCTTTATATTATAATAGTTATAGTATAAGGGTGAATGATAGCATGTTTGCTTGGTTATTACGTGTTATATAAAAGTTATATAGTAATGACTGGACATTGCATGAAGCATGACACATAGGTTACTTTATAATTGTTATAAACGCCTCGTTATGCGCAATGTTTTTTAGTTGTTTCTTTTTAAGAGTTAAAGAAAAAATAGAACTAAAAGAAATAAGAAAGACATGCATGCTCACTTAGGTTTAGTTCATGTTTTAAAATGTTTAAAACTTGGACCACACAGACCTAAGATCATGGTTCTAATATGATTAGCAACCCTAAGGCTTTAATCTTTTAATCAGTTTAATAGGATTAAATTGGCTAATAAAAGGTTAAAGTGTAGCAAATCTATCTATAAGGGACCTTTTGTCTAAGGCGGGTTCTGTCTAGGCTGAGGTATTTAAGTTGACGGAAACGTAACACTCCTACCTGGGAACTTACCTGGAAAGGTGAATCAGATAGATTTAATGTATGCATGCAAGTTAAGGACAGTCCATTAAAGTGTTTAAATGTGACTACTTGAACTTGTTTATATTTCATAAACAAACGTTGTTTATGAGCAGGCTTTAAAAAGACCACTTAGACTAAAACCAGTAGCCAAATTGTCTAGGTTAATGAATCCCTAGGTAGAACATTCAGTGAGAGGTACTTGGGGCATAAGATGCTTCCCTTAAAGCTTTCACTTTTCTCCTTAAGTTCACACCGTGAGATCTATCCTTGGCCTCGCGGCACCTTTGGTATGTCCCCCCAACGGATGGTGTTTGGGTAAGTCAATATCAAGGTGGATGGAGAGAATGTTCATAGTAAGTGGGAGCAGGAAGTGCGGCAGCATGCCCCTCAGTCTCCCTCGTTAGGTTGAATAAAGTCACTGTGCATCGCTTCGAGGCACCCTAGGAGTGTCCCCCTAAAGGATGGTAGTTTTGCACATTTCTTTATTTGATCTCCTGTAAGAGGATAAGGTAACTTAGTCTCTTGTCCTAATCTATCTTTTCCCTACGGTAAGCACATTAGGGCAAGACTCTGGCATCGAAAACGAAGGGTTACACTTACACGGAATAGTTAAATGTTAATGATTTTGGACCGAAAAATGGTGGCTGTTAGGTTCAGTTCCGAGAGTTGGTTTTTCCTAATGGTTAAGAATGTCTCATCCCAGTGAAGGGACAACTGATCATCCCACCGATGGCGTTTGTCCTGACTCACTGGGGCATCATTGCAAAATAGAAGTCTATAACTTAGGGTAGTTGAAACTGTTTTGCAAAACTAATTGGTGTAGCAGAACTAATAAGATTTGTTCGTATTTTTAGCAACTTTTTCAAATGGCTGCAACCACCTTATCATTGTTAAGCGCCAATTAACTGGTGAAAAAATTTCAACATGGAAACATATGATCACGACGATGCTAATCATTGAGGATCTCATGTTCGCTCTCTGATGCTTGAATTTTTATGATGTAGAAATTATGGATGATGTGTGTTGGTGGATTGCGTTGTGCACTCAAGTTTCCCCAGAAGAATCCAAGTGTAAATTCCTCCGAGTTTCCTGATAAGTCCAGGGTCGAACACAGGGACATGTGAAAATAGTTGCGTTGGAGATTTTTATGAAAACTTGTGGTAACCAGTTGAATAAATAAGTGTTGGGTCGTTCTTGCGTTAATGAAAATAATAACGAATGCGACAGAGTTCGAAAAGAGTTGGTAAACGGGAAATATGATGAGTATGCGGTGAACGGGTTGTGAAGGGTTTCGGCTAACACTCCCTAGGATGCGTTCATGCCTTGCGATCATGCAACATGCATACAATAGTAAACCACCTCTCGGCGTGAATGCCACGGCTTCTAAGGCTAGAACGCATGCGATAAATATGCGATGAGTCTATAGGGTTTACACACAAACCTCTATCTCTAAGTATGCGATGACAACATGACATTTATACATATATGCGACCACATAATATCATTTCTATTCCTAGGATGCATGCGATGCAAGTTGAAAAACAGAGCTTATCTCTAAGTCCCTATCTCTTGTTTATGCAAGCCTAATCTTACTCTTTCGAGTCCAGATTCTAACCTAGCTCTCTCGAGACATTAGGTTCTTTCTTTAGATTCTCTCTCGAGTAACTCTAAAGAGGTATTTTGCACGACATTAAACAAGACAATCGCAAGCAATGAACTTCCTAGATCATGTTAGCTTAGTTCCTCTCAACCATTCAACTAGTTTAGCTACTCATGTGTATTAAGAGAGTGAGCAGATGTAGAAAGAGAACTTTCATTGGATAGATATAAGATGAAGTAAAGAATAACAATGCAAGTATAGTAAAGAGCCTGGAGCAATTTCTTGCTGCCAGGCGTTACACTGTTTCTACTCGTGCTCTCAAGATATTCTCGCTTTCGCGAGAGTCAGCCCGCTCTTTGCTCTTACGCCCTAAGGTTCTCTCTCGAGCTGCCTTGGACAATCTCTAGCGTCACCACTCTTCTCTTGCTGCACCGTAAAAATGGGAAAGAAAACTATGAACAGAGGTATGAACTTATACTGGTGGTGAGGTAATCGACTGCTTAACCCCTTTTCTGAAGAATGCACTTGGTATTTATAGGGCATCAAAGGTGAAAGGCGGCTTCTCTCTCTTGGTTGTGCAGATGGTACAGCTTTAATTCCTGATTGATGTGCCGGATAATTGTCACCGATAAAGCTGGATGTACTTTGTGACCGTTATCGACTGTCAACTTAATTTGGATCCGACTTCCGTCAGCTTTCTGTCACACCGATCTTAATTGTTCTTTTCGTCCAGATGTATCCACCATGTTGCAGTGATTCTTCTTGGGTGAATGTTTGCGAGCACGATCAACGCAAAGTCTTGCGGTGAAGTTGCGCTCGACTAATGTATTCCTATGATCTCAGTCTTTGCATTGCGTTAACGCATTATTCTGCACAAAAATATAAAGATCAACTGCTCTAATGCATTGGACGCAAGCGACCACAATATTATATAATTTATGCTTAATGGATGCAATTTAACATATTTCATCAACGCAATCCAACATTGTTTAAGGATTTAGCACTATGATAACGTGCATTTATGCCCGTTATCACACCCCGAAATTTAAACAATGCTTGTTCTCAAGCATAAGCTAAAGATTCCTTTAGCAAGTTAGCCGAAAAGTTCTTTCCCTAGATTTCTCAAGGATACTTCGTTCAAATCCTATATGCCAAAATTTACTTAAGTCTTATTCAAATCTCTCCTAAAATACTTCTAAGACTTAGGGATTGCAAGCTTAACTTTCAAAAGGACTTTACTGAATTCTGGAACATCGCATGATTTATTTCAAAAAGAAAATTTTCCACCGGAGTGTCAACAGATTTATCCTTGCACAAAAATTTTCTTCATTGCAATTTTTTTCTGACCTTGCGTCGATCCGAGTGCCTTGCCTTTGTTTTGGCTTGCCCCCACAGGTGTCATGCGGACATCCAACTACAAGCAATGCACTCTTTCTCAGACTAAACTTGTACCAACTTGGCAGTGGAGTTACAGTCATTTATTTGTGCATTAATCCTGGTGACTTACTTTCGTTTTGGCTTACCCCCATGTGTGTCATGTAGACATCCAACTACGGATAAGTGCCTTTCACAACTTAACTCTTATCAACATGGGTTTCCCATTGCGTTGACAGTGGAGTTGTTATTCATTTTTTTTTGTAGAAAGGTCGGGAACAAATACCCCACCCCCAAATTTAAAATACGGCAATGTCCTCATTGCCAAAAGATTAAAATAAGTCATGCGACGGTCATAGAATGCGTTGTAAAGAAAATTTGAAAGAAAGCTAGCAAAACCCTAACTTCGAGAAATATTTTATGAGGTGACTATCCTAAGATTTACGTTGACTTTAGTATATACGAAAGAGATAGAAGCATATTTTTCATCATTGAAATCATACTTGGCAAAGAATACATACGGTAAACTACTAAGGTTATCTACTTGTGATATGTTTGCGGTAGTCAAGGAGGATGCAATGATAAAACTTTGAAAAGTAATATGCAATGTGATAGCGCAAAATTTGAAGTAAGGATAAGGAAGAGTACACCCCCAAATTTAGCACTGTCACCCGCATTGTATTGACGCATCCATCTTGTAGCGATCATTCTTCGTTGGGTTGCGATGATGGAATAAGATAAGAGTTGCTTCGCGTAACATTTCCGTAATCCCGCGCCTCGATCATTGCAAGGAAAACAAAGAGAGGGTCAAATTATTTTAAACAAAATAAAAGGATTTTTTTTTTGTAGTAACAATAGAAGTGAAAAATAAAAAGATAGTAAAGTAAGGATAATTCTGAGTAATGGAGAAAAGAGCTAAATACTTGAGATTTTCCAAAACTTTACGTCCCTGTGATCATCTGATAACGTAGGGACCACCTACTTCCTTCTTCATTCAAGGTTTCTTAATTCCATGGAGTCGACTTGGCGATGCTAGTCTTCTCCATGTTATGCCTTTACTCGCTGCCCATTTTCCTTGAGTATGTTGGTTCTGTCGTTATTTGATAATTCCACCACGCCATGCGAAAGTACTTGTCGAATTATGAACAGTCCGGACCAACGAGACTTTAGCTTTCCCAGGAAGAGTCCTAGACGTGAATTGAAAAGCAAGACTTTCTGCCCGACTTGGAGGTTCTTATTGCATATGTGTTGATCATGCCAGCGCTTGGTGCGCTCTTTATAATTTTTTGCATTTTCATATGCATTGTTCCTCCATTCTTTTAGCTCGACCACGCTTCCCCTGCTTTCTTCAAATCGAAATTCAGTTTCTTGACCACCCACAATGCTTTATATTCCAGCTTCAAAGGCAAGTGACACACCTTACCGAATACCAACGCATAAGGGGACATACCTATAGGTGTTTTAAATGCGGTTCGGTATGCCCATAACGCATTATCAAGCTTCATTGTTGAATCCTTTCGCGAAGGTTTGACTACCTTCTCAAGTATCAATTTAATTTCCCGATTGGACACTTTAGCTTGGCCATTTGTTTGCAGATGGTATGCGGTGGGCACTTTGTGCAGGATATTGTACTTGCGCAACAACTCTTTTATATTGTGGTTGAGAAAGTGTGATCCTTGCACGGGGAGTGCCAAAATGCGTGAAAATATTTTTCTTTAGGAATTGGGAGACTACTACCACATCACTTGCGGCGTATGCAATTGCCTCTACCCACTTGGAGTCATAGTCAACGACTAATAAAATATAGTGCTTACTGTTTGAAGGAAGGAATGGTCCCATGAAATCAATCCTCCATACGTCAAATAGTTCCATCTCCAAGATAGTATTAATTGGCATTCCGTTCTTCCATGAAATGTTGTCGGTGCGTTGACACCGATCACATTTCATTATGTAGTCAGCAGCATCCTTAAATAATGAAGGCCAGAAGAATCCACTTTGTAAAACTTTGGCTGTAGTATGTTGTCCTCCAAACTGCCCTCTATATGGCGAATCGTGGCACTGCGAAAATATGCGTTGTTGAGCAGCATCTAGGACGCATAATCGAATGATTTGGTATGCACCTCATTTATACAGATTCGACTCATCCCAATAATAGTGTCTGCATTCATTCTTGAGCTTCTTCTGTTGATGGTAGGGGTAATCTTCAGAAAATTGTTCACAAACCAAATAATTAACGATGTCCGCATACCAGGGCATCCTTCTATGCGAAACAGTTGCTCGTCCGGGAACACGACACTCACTTCAAATTCATTGCAGTCAACCTCAGGATTTTTTAATCTGGACAAGTGATCCGCAACTTGATTCTCTATTCCCTTCCGATCAATGATCTCGATATCAAATTCTTGAAGGAGGAGAACCCATTTGATCAACCTTGGCTTTGTGTCCTTCTTTGTCATCAAATATTTGATTGCTGAGAGATCAATCTGAATGAGTACCTTGGTTCCCAATAGATATGCCCGAAATTTTTCCAACGCAAAAATCACCGCGAGGAGCTCTTTTTCAGTGGTGGTATAATTAAGTTGAGCAAGGTTCAGAGTTTTACTCGCATATGCGATGGGGTGCAAAATAGTTTTCTTCTTTTGTGCTAATGCAGCTCCCATCGCATACCCGCTTGCGTCGCACATGAGTTCGAATGGGAGTGCCCAATCCGGCACAATCAAGACGGATGTGGTAATCAACGCATCTTTTAAAATTTTAAATGCGTTGAGGCAATTGTTGTCAAATTCAAACTTTTTGTCTGCCTCTAACAACGCATTCAATGGTCTTGCTATTTTAGAAAAGTCCTTGACAAATCGTCTATAGAATTCGGCATGCCTCAAGAAGCTTCGCACAACCTTCACGTTGGTTGGAGGTGGAAGCTTTTCAATTGCATCAATCTTTGCTTTGTCCACTTCCAACCCTTCTCGGGAGACTTTGTGTCCCAACACTATTCTCTCCTTCACCATGAAGTGACAACTTTCCCAATTGAGCACCAAGTTTGTCTCTTCACATCTTTTCAGAATTTTCTCTAAATTAAGCAGGCAGACTTCATAAGTGTTCCCATAAACGGAGAAGTCATTCATAAATATTTCTACTGAGTCCTCGAGATAATCTCAAAAGATCACCATCATGCACCTCTAGAACGTGCTTGGCGCATTGCAGAGGCCAAACGACATGCGGCGAAAAGCAATTGTCCCATATGGGCAGGTGAATGTGATCTTGTCTTGGTCTTCAGAAGCTATCATGAACTGATTATACCCGGTTTATCCATCCAAGAAGCAATAAAAATCGTTCCCTGCTAATCTGTCCAGCATTTGATCGATGAATGGCAAAGGAAAGTGATGTTTCTTTGTGGCTGCATTCAATTTGCGATAGTCCATGCAGATGCGCTATCCAGTGATGGTCCTTTGCGGTATTAGTGCATTATTCTCATTTAGGACTACCGTCATTCCTCCCTTCTTTGGCACACATTGCACGGGGCTAACCCATGTGCTATCGGTAATGGGATAGATAATGCCCCCATCCAGTCACTTGATAATCTCTTTTTTGACGACCTCCTTCATCGCAGGGTTAAGCCTGCATTGATTTTCAATGGTTGCTTTGTGTTTGTCCTCAAGACGAATGTGGTGCATGCAGTACGCGGGGCTAATTCCTCTGATATCAGCGAGCGTCCAGCCGATTGATCGCACATGCTTTTTGAGAATGCTCATCAACGCATTCTCTTGATCTTCGTTAAGTGTGGAGGTTATTATCACTGGCAGCTTCTCATTCTACCCCAGGAATGCGTACTTCAAATGTGTTGGTAGGGTTTTCAATTCAAGTGTTGGTGGTTCCATGAGAGAAGGTTGCGTTATTTTTATTTCTTCTTTCGACTCTTCTTCTTGCGTTGCGATCAATCCTTCTTCTTTGTTTATTTTTGCTACAATCGCATTGCAGGCAGCTACGAATGTGTTGGCATCCTCTTCTTCACACTCTTCATCAGACTTTTCTTCTTCAATCAAATTCAGGTCATCTTCAGAATCTGGCAGGTCTTCCTCATCAGAAAATTTCATGGCACGAATTATGTTAAATTTGAGCTTTTATCCGTTTATGCTCAAAGTGATTTCTCCCTTGTGCACATCAATTTGAGCACGACCCATTGATAGGAAAGGTCGCCCCAAAATGATGGGCACCTCTTTATCCGCCTCATAATCCAGGATGATGAAGTCAATTGGCAAAATAAACCTGTCAATCGTGATCAGCACATCCTTCACCTAACCTTCTGGATGAACTAGAGATCTGTCGGCGAATTGGAGAGTCACGGATGTGAGCACAAGTTGCCCCATATTTAATTTATGCTGGCCCCCAAGTCATACAAGGCTTGCCCAATATAGAGTCCTCCTATGGAGCAAGGAATAGTGAAGCTTCTAGGATCGCTCATCTTCGGTGGGATAATAGATTTGGAACTTTGCGTTAGTGCCACCGTGGCAAATTTTCCAGCGCCTCTCTTCTTAGTTACCATGTCCTTCAGAAACTTGGCATAGGCAGTCTTCAATTGCTTCACTGAAAGGAATGCTAACATGTAATTGTTTTAACATAGATAAGAAGCATTGGTACCGTACCTCTTCGTTTTTCTTTTTTCTTAACCTCTGAGGGAAAGGTGGTAACTAGACTTTGACGGTTCCTGTTTCATTTAACTTTGAGGTCGACGCAGCTTCAGGTTCCACTGCTTCATTCTGTCTTTCTTTTTCTTGCGTTACCTCAATCTCGGGTTCAGTTGTGATGGAAGTTGTTTTATTCTGATCCTTCTTTTCTCCCTCCACAGTCTTTCCACTGTGCAATATCACAACCTGACATTGCTCCTTACCTGATCCTCCTGGGTTGCGTGGAAGC
Source organism: Benincasa hispida (assembly GCF_027475165.1). Lineage (NCBI taxonomy): Eukaryota > Viridiplantae > Streptophyta > Magnoliopsida > Cucurbitales > Cucurbitaceae > Benincasa > Benincasa hispida. The sequence continues at coordinate 25,391,757 of NC_143483.1, forward strand.
TCGGTTGAACTTGGCAATGCCCCTTGTGGTCTACTTTTCAGCTCACTCGCGATCTGGCCCATTTGCAATTCGAGGTAGCGGATGGACGTAGCCTGACTTTGAAGAACTGTCTCGTTTTTCTCTATATATTGCTTCAATAGGCTCTCTAGAGAAGAAGATTGCGTTGGTTGTTGCGAGCTAATTGCTTGGTTGCTTTGCTGACTGTTATTGTGTTGAAAGTATCCTGGTGTCCCTTCTTTTTGCACCACAGATTGAAAATTTTGTCGTTGATTCTTCCAAGAAAAATTGGGATGGTTTTTCTGCCCGAGGTTATAGGTGTTTGAAAAGGGGTTATTCTTTACAAAATATACAGGCTGTGGATTTTGCGGGCAATCCTCCATCGCATGCCTATCACCGCAAGTCGCACACCTTGCGGTGTTTTGACTTATTTCGTTAATTTGCCCATCTTACAGTGTTGGGCTGCTGATAATCATTCCTTGAATCAAATTCATCATTGCGGTCATTTGGTTTTGCAATGAGACAATAGCACCATTATTTGCGTCAAAATCCTTGAGTCTTAATCTCTGGTCACTATTCCTCCAGTCTTCATGATTCTTGGAGATGCGGTCCAGGTTATTCTTTGCCTCATCATAAGTCTTGTCAAGCAGACCGCCAGCTGTTACCGCATTGGCAGCGGTCTACGAAGCAGAATTCAAACCGTGGTAGAAAATTTCCATTTGCAGGCAATCTGGTAGCCCATTATGTGGGCAGTCTTGAACCAACCTTTTAAACCTCGCCAAAGCATCGCTGAGCGATTCGTCCATATCTTGTTCAAAATTGGTAATAAGCTTTCTTCGTCTTGCGTTCTCGGTAGGTGGAAAATTCTTCTTCATAAACTTCTCCACCACCTGCTCCCAAGAAGTGATCTCTCCTGGTTCGAGCGAATAAGCCCATTTCCTAGCCTGATCACAAAGAGAAAATGGAAACAACGTAGTTGAACTTCTTCAGCAGAGATGTTCGGGAACACAAAAGTATTGCATATTTCAATAAAACTTCGAAGATGGGTGTGCGGATCCTCGCCACGCCTTCCTCCGAATTGACCTGCAGCCTGGATCATCTGTAGCATCACTGGTTTCATTTCAAATCTACTTCTGTCTCAAACAGGCCTCATGATTCCTGGAGAAAAATCATAGAGGTTTGGCGATGCATAGTCCCTAATGGGCCTATTCGATCGCTTGCGAACAGAATCGAATTTGTTGTTGGGTTGTTGTTTCGTTAATGAAAATAATAACGAATGCGACAGAGTTCAAAAAGAGTTGGTAAACGGGAAATATGATGAGTATGCGGTGAACGGGTTGAGAAGGGTTTTGGCTAACACTCCCTAGGATGCGTTCATGCCTTGCGATCATGCAACATGCATACAATAGTAAACCACCTCTCGGTGTGAATGCCACGGCTTCTATGGCTAGAACGCATGCGATAAATATGCGATGAGTCTACAGGGTTTACACATAAACTCCTATCTCTATGTATGCGATGACAACATGACATTTATACATATATGCGACCACATAATATCATTCCTATTCCTAGGATGCATGTGATGCAAGTTGACAAACAGAGCTTATCTCTATGTCCCTATCTCTTGTTTATGCAAGCCTAATCTTACTCTTTCGAGTCCAGATTCTAACCTAGCTCTCTCGAGACATTAGGTTCTTTCTTTAGATTCTCTCTCGAGTAACTCTAATGGGGTATTTTGCACGACATTAAACAAGACAATCGCAAGCAATGAACTTCCTAGATCATGTTAGCTTAGTTTCTCTCAACCCATTCAACTAGTTTAGCTACTCATGCCTATTAAGAGAGTGACCAGATGTAGAAAGAGAACTTCCACTGAATAGATATAAGCTGACACGTTTCGAACGCTCTCACGGCTACAGTGTTTGAGGGTCACCTACGAAGCATGGGTCTACAGAATCACCCATGGCTGAACTAGGGCAAGTGGGAGATTTTATTGTACTGGGCTTTATGTGCCCTAGTTTATTGTTTTGTACTCAGGTTTTTTGTACACCCCACTTCGCTTTAGGAGAGGTGGGAGATTGTTGGGGTTGATGTCCTAAAGTCTCGTGTCTTGTAGTTTGTAAACAGTATATACGAACACCTGTGATTATTAATATAGGATATTTACTTCACATCTTGTTGTTTTGCTCAGTTATTTGTTTTATTTGCTTTACCATAAAACAATAAACATAAAATCCCTAGTTATCTGTATGTGACTCAAGCATGTATGTGATGACATACAAGTGGATCTTGTCTTCAGTGATAACCAAAATGATCTATAGTATATGGATATAGGAGGGAAACCTTATCCTGGTAATGCTACGGATGCGACCCGCTTTGTAGAATGGGCACAAGTGTTGTGACTTGCCACAGATGGTCTAATCCTGATCATTCGTGTTGGGGACATGTGAGCGGGGGCGTCCTATACAAAGATTTTATATAAGACCTGACCACAAAGTGTATATAACACTGTTCATGACAGAGACTTCATTTCACTAGGATGACCATAGGTAACATGACCTCAATCCTGAGTGAGTTGGGAACTCCTGCCATTGAGGGCAATCATTTGATTTATATGGGTGCGAGTGGTCAAGTTGCCGATTCAAACCTACCATTTTGGGGATTTTTCTGATTTGGGAGTTGGGAACTCAACTACACAAGATGGAATTCGCTAATTCCCCGAGGCAGGGGTAAGTAGATAGATGGCTCCCTTAAGGGCTGATTCTGGGGCTTGAACGATGTGGTGCCACACACCTTCTCTTGGCCCGAGAGGTGTTCACACATAGTTGGACTATGTTGTATTGTTCATTAGAGGAATTAGTGGTACTTAAGGAGTGAGATGTAACTACAGGGGCAAAACGGTAAATTGGCCCAACTGTACTTACGAGCATCTGTGAAGGGTCATCGTACTCATGATGAGTTATTTTCAATGGAAACAGAAATATATCTGTGGTAAAAAGAGTTTAGCTGTTGGTCTTTAGTGGAATCACTGATAGTTAACGGATGGTGAATCTCATGGCTAAAGAGTTTCGTAAGCTATTCACGTATCGTTGGAGATTCAAGCCAATGGTCCATTAAGTCACCTGGACAGCTTGGATAAAGTCGAGAACCAATGTTTGGGTTAGTTTGAAATGTTCAAATTGACAAGAGGAAGTTCAATTATATATGATATAATTGGACTGGTTAATTATATATGATATAATTGACTAAATGTATGAGATACATTATTTTGGAGGAAATTAGATATAAATATGATTTATATCAAGTAGAGGAAAAATACTATAGTAGATATATGATATCAAAACTATAGGATATAAATATAATATGTTATATTTATTAATTAAATTAATTGATTAATTATTTAATAACTAACCAATTAATTCACGTTTGAACGTGGGAAGATGGGGCCGTGAAGGTTAAGGTAACCGGCGGGTTAAAGTTTGAAAATCGTTTTCATTTTGAAAAATTAATTTAGTCATGCATTTGATATCCCACGCCTTAAAAAGAATTCGTGAAAGAGCGATCGCGAGAGCCTATACGATAGAATCTCATTTGTCTAAACGATCGTTTAGTTCACATGTTCCTTAAACGATCGTATACCACTTTCCTAAACGATCATCCAATTTTTCCTAAATGATCATCCAATTTTTCCTAAACGATCGTGTAGTTCTACTATATGATAAACATCTCCGATATACGATAGCAAAGTTATTCTTGTGCGCGCTTATCGTCTACACGAAGTCTTTTCCCTCCATCCTCTACCAAACTCACCAAGCCCACTCTTTGGGTTTTTGACGGCGAGGATACTCGGGTTTCCCTTGTGGTGGTGTTCTTTCTGCGGCCTTATTCGTGTACGTTCAGATCGTGCAGTAACAGTCGACAAACTCGTTGAGTGTTGGTAGATCGGTGGGAGTTTTCCACTTCTTTGGGTTCACACATATGAAGACCATCTTCCTCAGGTATGAACCCCTTTTCTCTATGTTTTATTGTATTCTAAGCATGCCGTTGTTGAGTTTAATATGCATAACTGTTAGTATGGAATGTATATCGTTTATGTTCTGGTCACTATGAAATCAGAGTGATCTAAGATTGCTCATGGAACTCTCGGTATGAGATCCTTCACTGTTGACACTACGGATACAACCCGCTTTGTAGATGTCAAGTGTTGTAAAGTGCTACAAATGGTCTGATCTTGACCATTCATGTGGAGACATGCGAGCGAGGGTATCCTATACAAAGAGTTTGTATAAGGCTGGACCACGAGATGATTAGTCTCTTTATATAATGCCGTTGATAATTGGGACTTACATTTCACTAAAATGACCATAGGTGACATGACCTTAATCCTGAGTGAGTTGGGAACTCCTGCCTATGAGGGCGATCCTTTGATTTGTGTGGGTGAGAGTGGCCAGATTGCTAATTCAACAAGCCTACCATTTTGGGGATTCATCTGATTGGGGAGCTAGGAACTCAGTTGCACAAGACGGAATTCACTCCTTCCCCGAAGCAGCCTAAGTAGATAAATTGTTCCCTTAAGAGCTGATTCTAGGTCTTGAACATAGTGGCCACACCCTCTCTTGGGAAGAGAGAACTCAGTCATAGTAGGACTATGACATTGTTCATTAGGGGAATCAGTGGTACTTAAGAAGTTAGATATAAATACAGGGGCAAACGGTAAATTGGCCCAACTGTACTTAAGGACTATGACATTGTGAAGAGTCATCACACTGTTGATTGGTCATATGGACACAAAAATATATCTATAGTGTGAAGAGTGCAACTGTCAGCCTTTAGTGGAGTGACCAACAGTTAACAGATGGTGGATCTTGTGATTAAAGAGTTTAATCAGTTATTCACGGACTGTTGAAGCTTCAAGCTACAAGTCCATGAGGTCCCATTTGGTAGCTCAATTGGTTCAAGTTGAGAATCAGATTTTGGGTTAATTTGAAGTGTTCAAATTAACAAGAGAGAATTGAATTATATGTGATATAATTGATATGATGTATTAGATACATAAATTGGAAGAATTAAATAAATATGATTTATATTAAATACCATAAATAGAAAAAGAACTATAGTTTATATGTTTCATATGATGAAATATTAAAACTATAGGCTATAAATATAATATGATAAGTTGGTTATTATATTTATTTATAACATATTAATTATATGATAATTTAATATTTGTTTTCTTTAATAACAGAATTGAGTGGGAGGTTATTGGTTGTTTTATGATAACTGTGAGATAAAAAGGAAAATGGTTTTCCAAAATTTGTGATGATGATTCATTTGGAATAATCTCACGAAAAAGGCTACCAAGTAAAAAGGTTTTACTAAGAGATAACATAGAGAGCATACAAGATCGAGCTGACTATACGATAGTTACTCGTTTACTTGTTGCTACACAATCGAGTAGCAAAGTCTATACGATAGGCTTCATCTTCTAAACAATTGAGTATTTCGTCAATACGATAGACAGTCTTCATCTCCCACTTACTCAATCGTCTACCTTCTGCTTTCCTCAATCCAAAATCATACAGCGCCCACAACTTCCGATTTCTCACATCGAGAATACCAAGGTAACCATTGTGGTGGTGTTCTTGTTCTGTTCGAGGATCGAGTTGGACTCAGTTGGGATTGAGGCTCATTCAGACGTTCGTTGAAATCGTGTTATGTTAATTGCATTCGTGTGCTTCTTTAGACGCATTGGAGATCGATCGAGGGATACGTGAAGAAAGGTTCTTCAAAGGTTTGCATACTCTATCCCTTGTATCTTCTTATTAAATATCATGCTGTAATTTCTAATTATGCATAATTTGTTCGTTTCCGTTTAGACTGTAATTGTGTGTTCTTTCTCAATGGGATTTGGAACGATCCACTTTCGCTGCTCAAAAGATGTCTCTTTAGCTTTCCTTCAATAGGATACCCCCACTCACATATCTCCAAAAAAATGATTAGGATTAAATCATGTGTAGCACTTTACAATAGTTGTAACAACTACAAAGGGAACCTTATCCGTAGTGTCATTAGGATAAGGTACACAACCTTATCCATCTACTACAGACCATTTAGGTTATTACTTAAACATGATCCACCTGTATGTCTCTACATACATGTTTAAGTTACATAAAATAATCGAGGATCTTAGTTTATTGGATTGAGCTAATGCACATATATAATAACAATTATTTTTTTTAATGACAATTTGTTTACAGAAGTCTACAAACTACAAGAATATAAGAGATTTAGGACACCAATCTCAACAATTTGTTCTACAAATTTAAAGAGTAATTTGTATATGCTAAGGCCTTTAGCATCTAAGGTGCTTCTAAATACTAAAATATTTAGAACTGCAACAACTCAATATAAAAAGGCAAAATATTTTTCCTAAAGAAAATGCCCATCTTTGGCATCTAAGGTGAGGTTACATAAATCTCAATAGGATTGAGAGGTTGGTTAAGAGTGGATTTCTAAGCGAGTTAAAAGAAAACTCTTTACCTACATGTGAATCTTGTCTTAAAGACAAGATGACCAAAAGACCTTTTACTGGGAAAGGTTATAGCACCAAAGTGCCGTTAAAACTTTTACATTCAGACCTTTGTTCTCCCATATATCTTAAAACAAGAGGAGGGTATGAATACTTCGTCTATTTTATAGGTGATTATTCAAGGTATGAGTATATTTACCTAATACAATACAAGTTTAAAGCTCTTGAAACGTTCAAAGAGTATAAGGCTTAAGTTGAAAATTCATCAGGTAAAACCATTAAAAACACTTTGATCAAATTGAGGTAGAACTATTTGATAGAACATGGAATCACAACCCAACTCTCAGCACCTGGTACACTTCAGCAAAATGATGTATTAGAATAGAGAAATAGAACCCTATTAGACATGGTTCGGTCTATGATGGGTTATGTTCAATTACCTGATTCGGTTAGGGGTTATATAGTAATGACTGTCGTGTACATTTTGAACAATGTTCCATTCAAAAGTGTTTATGAAACTCCTTTAGAATTAAAAGATAGTTTACAACACTTCAGGATAAGATGTTACTGGATATAGTGTACTACTTAATTGTATTGTGTACTTTACTTTTTTTGTACTTTTTATTATATACCCTACTAGATTTAGGACAAGTGGGAGATTGTTGGGGTTGATGCCCTAAATCTCGTGGTTCTCGTAGTTTGTAAATTGTATTCGAATTATTTATTTAATAAAATAAGGTGTTATTTTATTTGACATCTAGATTTTATTAACTCAATCTAATAAAATAAGATTCAATCTTATTTTATGTGACTTAAATATGTATGGTTGACATATAAGTGGATTATGTTTAAGTAATAACAAAATAGTCTGCAGTATATGGATAAGGTTGGATGCCTTATCCTGGTGACATTACGAATATGGATCACTTTGTAATTGTTACAAGAGTTGTAGAGTGTTACAAACGATTTGATTCTAATTGTTCATGTGTTATGTGAGTGGAGGTATCCTATACAAAGAGTTTGTATAAGACTAGACTACAAAATGACTAGTCTTTCTTTATAACGTCGTTAGTTGAAGAGAATACCATTTCATGGGATGACCATAGTTGACTCGACCTTAATCTTGAGTGAGTTATGAACTTCTATCTATAAGGGCAGTCTAATGATTTGTATGGGTGAGAGAAGTCGGATTCGCTGACTCAATATGCCTACCATTTTAGGGATTTGTCCGAGTAGGAAGCTGGGAACATAGCTATACAAGATGGAATTCCCTCCTTCCCGTCTTCAAGCGTAAGTAGATGAATTGTTCCCTCGATAGCTAATTTTGGATCATGAACAATAACGTCTAACCCTCTCACTAGCCTAAAAAGAATTAGTTTATAGTTGGACTAAACTATTTGGTCATTAAAGGGATTAGTGGTACTTAAAAAGTTAGATGTAATTATAGGAGTAAAATGGTAATTTGACACAGCTGTAATTACAAGCAATTCATGAACGCTCGACTTACTGTTGATTGCTTATATCCATGGACACATAAATATATCTACAGTGCGAAGAGTGTAGTTGTGGGTCTTTAGTGGAGGGACCTGCAGTTAATGAATGTCGATTAATTTAATTAAAGAGTTTAATTAATTAATCTTGTATCATTGGAGCTTCTAATTTTTAGGTCCATTAATCCCCTTGCTGGCTCACGTAGGATAAAGCAAGAATCAATTAATCTTGGGTTAATTTGAATTGTTTAGATTAAATAAGGAAATTAATTGCATGAGATTTAATTAATATAATGTATGTGGATACATTATAAAATAAAGTTATTTTTTAATAATATTCAAAATTATACTTTATGATAGATAAATATTTGAATAAGATTCAAATATAAATTATATGAATGAGATTCATATAAAACTATATGTTAAAATCAATTCGAATAATGTGCATATTAAACTAAAGATTATGGGAGTGAATATTATTTGAATATGATTCAAATGAAAAAATATGTGATATTTAATTTCTTAATCTATTAATTGTTAATTAATGAATATTATTAAGTATATATATTAAATTTGATTTAATATATATTATTAAAAAATAATATAACTCCCATTAGGAGTTATCATGAGTTAATGAGGGGAGTTGTAACTCCCTCTCCAACCAACTCTCACTCTCTTATAAAAGGAAAAGAAGGAGAAGATTTTTTTGTTGGTTTTTGTCCATTCGAACACATCATAGAAAAAGGAGAATTTTTCTCTACAAAGTTTCTTCTCTATCATACATAAGTTATCTCTTACAAAAACTTTCCCTATCAAATTAAGGATCCCAGAATCCTTGATCCTTGTCTAGAAAATAGCAAGAAAACTGAGTGGTGGTGTCTTCCTACACATTCATGAGTCCTAGAAGAAGTTTCACCGTTCGTGAGTTCGAGAGAAGTTCCAATATTCATGACTTCGTGACAAAGGAGAGGGTTTGTGTTGAAGAAATCTTCACAGTGGTATTTCCTTCTCCTTGAACACATGCTTATTATTATGTTTACACATGTATGTTTTTGTTTTTTTTCACTATTTTTATGTGGTTTCTAAAATGAATTTCAAAGATACAAATCTACATGCTTCTGTTGAGAAATTTGATTCCTTCAAAGACTAAGTGGAGGAGATCGAGACAATTATGTGAAGTACGATGCCGAGGATAGATCGTGATCAACGGATAATCTCTTCTTCCTTTATTTGTTTTCTTTACATAATCTGTACACCATGTTTAGAACAATTGTATTGACCATGAGTGATTGGAATTTTCATAGTCCTAGGGATTGATTAATTTTAACTTTGATTGTGGATTGTTCTTACTTAGTTTAATCAATTAAATGTCTTTTACCTTTTTTCGTCTTTGGCCTTTACCATTTAAAATGCTGGATCACTATTTGATTTAGATTGAATTTTTAATTCTGTTCGAGAGAGAAAATTTAAAACTTGAACTAGCATGTTAAGCAGACATTAAATTGTGTATGAGAGTGACAAGATAATAATTTTTTTTTTTTTTGTTGGAGTGACAAGATAACGTTTGAGAAGAGTCTTAATCTTGTGTCTTATAGTTTGATTGCTTAAAAATAAAGCTGGCTTTTAGACATTAGAAAGGATTGAACTCGAGAGAAGAAATTTAAATAATATATTTATAGGTGTAAGTGAATAATTGAATTGATTGAAAAAAATATTTTTAATCTACGACTTTGTTGAATGAAATTGGTACCCTAAAACGTTTTAATTAGTGAATTTTTTATAGAGAATTCTTCCTCTTAAGGCTAATTCTCTTCCTGGGCGCCCAGTTGGGCTCAATCTCAGAGAAAGGTTGAGGTCAATCATTTACTGTTTTATTCATTTTTATGTTTGCAAACCACCATCAAGTGACAAATCCCTAAATAATGTTATGACAATTTTCTTATAGCTAGGAGGATTAGATAGTAAATTCTAAGAGAACGATACTCGGTTTTACAACCATTTTTACTATACTAAACTCGACGCATATAATTGCGCTTGTCAATCAACTCGGCCAACTATTATTACTGTGTTAGTTTGAGTCCAAAGTTTATAAATTTTATTTGATAGGTGGAGGGAGGATTGGATATCCTTTTTCGGGATTATCAAATAGGAAGACAGTCCTTGTGTCTTACTTGTTTGCTCAACACTTAGCATTGTTTACTTTGATTGTGTTTCTTTCTTAGTATTAATCTAACTTAATCACTCAATTCAATATATTATATTGATTGAAATAACAAAAAAGTTGGGTAATAAATGGTTTTCATAGAAGTAATGTTAGAAAAACACATAAACATAGGACTTTGTATTTTACTCTAGAAATAAAGAAAAGCATATAAATGTTGAAAAGTTTGTCATTATTAAACTTTATATGTGGTATTTAGTGTGACTTTTGGATTTTGTAACTTTTAATTTTTGTAACCAATAGTTATTTTTGAGTTATAGGAGTATGTGAGTTATGAGCATTTGATGACATTTATAGTTTTAAGCCTATGGTTATGTTTGTAAGCCTACATAAAGGCATGCTTAGTTGAATAGAAAATATATCTCTCATTTTTCATATTTGTCCTCCACGTTTTTTTTCTAACATAATGGTATCAGACTAGTAGAAAATATTGAGAAAAAAATGGCCAATGGTGGGATAGGTTCACTTCAACTACCAATGCTTACCAAGCTCAACTATGACAATTAGAGCATCAAGATTAAAGCATTACTAGGAGCACGAGACGTGGGGGAGATCATGGAGAACGGTTTCCAAGAGGCAGAAGCTAGGGCTGATCAAACGCAAAAAGATGCGCTAAAGGAGACAAGAAAGAAGGACAAGAAGGCTCTTTATATCTTGTATCAATCGGTGGACGAAGATATGTTTGAGACCATCGACAATGTAGAGACGTCAAAGGCGGCATGGGACAAGCTCCAATCCACTCATAGAGGAACCGATCGTGTGAAAAAGGTACGGAATGATCAAACCAGAGTCATATGGTAAAAGTAAATATTTCCTTTTCTTTATTGATAATTTTTCTAGAAAAACATGGGTGTACTTTTTGAAGGAAAAATCAGAAGTATTTGAAATCTTCAAGAAATTTAAGGCACATGTAGAGAATGAAAGCAACTTTACAATCAAGGCCATAAGAACCGATCGAGGTGGTGGATTCACATCAAATGAGTTCAAACAATTTTGTGATGTAAAAGGCATCTGACATCCATTAACTGTCTCAAGGACACTGCAACAAAATGGCGTGGTGGAGAGGAAGAATCGAACAATCTTGAACATGGCAAGAAGCATGCTAAAGAAAAAGAAGATGCCAAGGGAATTTTGGGCAGAGGCCATAGCTTGTGCGGTTTATTTGACAAATCGAGCACCAACCAAAAGGGTGCTTGACAAGACGCCTTAAGAAGCATGGAATGGAAGAAAGCCTGGGATTGGTCACTTCAAGGTGTTTGAGAGTGTTACATATGCTCATGTTTAGAAGAAAAAAGGACCAAGCTCGATGATCGAAGCAAGAAACTCATCTTCATTGGCTATGATGCAAGTTCAAAGGGTTATCGTCTTTACAATCCTTTGAATGGGAAGGTAATGATTAGTCATAATATTATTTTTGATGAGGAAGCCTCTTGGGATTGGACTATATAAGAGGAGGAGTATGATTTCCTTCCATATTTTGAAGAAGACGATGAAAATGAGCCAACTAGGGATGAAATCGGTGAAGGTTTGCCCATTCCAGTGTCACCTCATTCGACCGATCGATCATCATCTGAAGGTTCATCCAGCGATTCGAAGAACGAAATTGGCCCAAGAGGAACTCGAAGTCTACGGGAACTTAACGAGGTAAATGAAAATCAAAATGACATAATTCTCTATTATCTTTTTGGTGATTGTGAGCCTATTAGTTTCCAAGAAGCCATTGCAAGCAAGAAATGGAAGGATGCAATGGATGAAGAAATTCGAGCAATAGAGAAAAATGACACATAGGAGTTGACCAAGCTTCCAAAAGGGCACAAATCGATCGGAGTGAAGTGGGTATACAAGAAAAAGAGAAAAGTCAATGGTGATGTTGAGAGGCACAATGCGAGACTAGTGGTGAAAGGGTATAGCCAATGACATGACATCGACTATGATGAGGTATTTGCCCCTGTTGTTCGCCTTGAAACTATTCGTTTGATTATTGCTTTGGCAGCCCATAATCATTGGAAGATACATCAAATGGATGTCGAATCAGCATTCTTGAACGGAATTCTTGAGGAAGAGGTCTATGTGGAACAACCATTGGGTTATGAAGTCAAGGGTGAAGAAGATAAAGTGCTTCAATTGAAGAAGGCACTTTATGGTTTAAAGCAAGCACCAAGAGCATGGAATTCGAAGATTGACAAGTACTTTCAAGAGAAGAAGTATATGAAGTGTCCTTATGAGCATGCCCTCTACATCAAAATGCAAGGTGAAGCATACTAATCATTTGCTTATATGTTGATGATTTAGTATTTACTGGAAACAGTCCTATCATGTTTGATGAGTTCAAAAGAGAGACGACAAAGGAGTTTGAAATGACGGACATTGGTCTCATGAGTTACTATCTTGGGATCGAGGTCAAACAAGATGAAGATAGGATTTTTATATCCCAAGAGGGCTATGCTAAAGAAGTGCTCAAGAAATTCAATATGAATGATGCTAATTCAGTTGGAACACCGATGGAATGTGGAGTCAAAATCCTCAAGCAAGATAGAGGAGAGAAGGTAAATTCTACATATTTCAAAAGTTTGGTTGGATGTTTGAGATACTTGACATGTACAAGACCGGATATTCTTTATTCGGTTTGAATTATTAGTCGATTTATGGAGGAACCGACAGCAACACATTGCAAAATGGCAAAAAGGATACTTCGCTACATCAAAGGGACGATTGGGTATTGTCTTTCCCATGTCTCTTCTAGAAATTTTGATATTGTTGGTTATTGTGATAGTGATTGGAGTAGTGATTTGGATGATCAAAAGAGCACTACGGGGGTTTGTGTTTTTTATTAGTGAAACAGCGTTCACATGGATGTTAAAAAAGTAACCCCTAGTCACATTATCAACATGCGAGGTAGAGTACGTCGCAACAATTTCATGTATATGTCATGCAATTTGGCTAAGAAACTTAGTGAAGGAGTTGAAGTCTCTGTTGCGAAATCGACAATTAAAGATCACAAAAAGGAACATAGAGTAGAGAAAATTGACACACAGATATACGTGGTTCACTAACAGTGTGTTAGCTACGTCCACGGGTAGAGGGAGAACAATATTATTTGGGAGAACATTTTCAGAATTACATCAAGAACGGCGCCTCTAGGTTAGAGAGTTTATATATCGCACTGCTCTAAGCCCTAGGGTCAAAATCGTAAATAACTGCAAATAAATAAATATACTGAATATAAAATCTGAATAGGTTTCGAGAGCGTTGCCCCAGAACCCCCACCAGGGTGCATTATAATCAACTCCTTCCCTTTGTGTGAACCCTCTAGCAACAACTCAAGCTTTATATTTAATGTCCTCTGAAGGTGATATTCCCTCATTTTTCTTGAAGACCCATTTATAATTGACAATTTATCTCTCCTTTGGTCGTTTAACTAATTCCCACGTCTGATTTTTGTCAAGAGATTCCATCTCATCCCCCATAGCAGCAAGCCATTTAGCAGACTCACCACATGACATAGCTTCTCTATAGGTAGATGGCTCATGAGGATCCACCTCTTCAGCAACCTGCAATGCAAAAGTAACCATATCTTCAAAACCATACCTTACAGGAGGTCCAACACAAACTCTTCTAGTTTTATCACGAGCTATACTTGGTCGATCTACTCGTGATCTAGAATTCTCAGGAAAATCAACTTCTGACATTCTAGGCACATTAATTTCTGGTTGCACATCAGTTTCTATAGTAACGTGTTGATCTTCTCCACCTGATGTTGCAATTCATTCACAACTGAAGTGAATTGCATCTCCACCTGTTTATCAACACTGCTACTTTCTTCCACATCAGTAGACGTCACAAAAGGCTTTACAGTTTAGTTAAGCATGGAATTTTCATCAAATATCACAGTCCTACTAAGTATGACTCTATTCTCAGAAGGTGACCAGACTCTATATCCCTTAATTCCATCCCCAAAACCCACAAATATACCCTTTTTAGCTCTTGGTTCTAATTTACCATCATTAACATGATTGTAGACAGTAAAACAAAAAACTTTTAATAAAGAATAATTTGCAGGATTACGAGACCACGCCTCATAAGGTGTTTTACAATCAATAGCTGTGTGAGGTCCACGATCGATCAAATAACATGATGTATTCACTGCTTCTGTCCAAAACTTTCTAGCCAACCCTGCATTAGAGAGCATGCATCTTGCTCTCTCCAACAACGTCTGATTCATACGTTCTGCAACCCCATTTTTCTGTGGAGTATTCCTAACAGTATGATGGCGAACAATCTCCTCAGCTTTACAGAACTCATTAAATTCAGATCCACAGAATCTCAAACCATTATCAGTTCACAGCCTTTTGATCTTCTTCCCAGTTTGATTTTCAATCAATATCTTCCACTGCTTGAAATTCTTGAAGCCTTCACTTTTATGTTTCATCATAAAAAACCAAGTCATTCTTGAGTAATCATAAATTATAGACAAAAAATACCTACCGCCTCCAATAGATTCAACTTTGGAAGGTCCCCAATAGTTTGAATGAATATAATCAAGTGTCCCTTTTGTACGATGAACACCTCTTGGAAACTTGCAGTGATGAAGCTTCCCAAATACACAATATTCACAAAATTCAAAATCCTACACCTTATGCCCACAAAAAAGATCTCTTGTTGACAAAATTTGCATCCCTTTTTTCACTCATATGACCAAATCTCATATGCCATAACTGAGTCATATCATCCTTGTGAACGACCGACGATGCAACAGCAACATAACCTGTTATTGTAGAATCTAATAGAAAATATAGTGTTCCACGCTTTATGCCTTTCAGAACTACCTCAGAACCCTTATAGACATACGTTGCTCTACCTTTACCTTCAAAACTGTAACCCTTCTATCGAGTACACTAAGGGATATCAAACTCTTCTTCATTAGTGGAACGTGCCTAACCTCCTTTAAAGTGTAGAAGGCACCATTATGTGTTCGTATCTTGACTGAGCCGATTCCAACTATCTTGCATACAACACCGTTAGCCATGCTAACATTCCCTCCATCTATTTGCTGATAGGTTGAGAACCACTCTCTATTTGGGCACATATGATAAGATGCCTCAGAATCAAGAACCCACACATCATTAGAATGTGACTGTTTATTCACAACTAAAGCTAGATCTCCCTCAGAATCGATCTCGACTTCTTCAGAATCAATCTCAACTTGTGCAACAGAAGCAGATGCTTCCCTTTTGTCTTTTCCTTCTTTTCTTGATTCCTTTTTATCTTAGGACATTCGGTTTTCCAATGCCTCTTTTTTTTACAGTAGTTACAAATTTCATCTGATCTAGAACCCTTTGACTTCGAAGACCTTTTATTCTGATTCAACTTCTGCTTACCAGAATTCCTATGTACATTGCTTCCTGTAGTAGCTAACCCAGATGCCTGACTTTCTGTAACTGAACTTCCTGCATTATGACGGTCCTCTCTCATAAGCAACGTGGACTTTATATCTTCTAAGGTCAGAGTTTCTTTCCCTCCAATATACGAGTCAACGAAAGTTTCATAAGACGGCGGCAAAGATGTCAACAGAATTAGGGCAGCATCCTCATCATCAACCTTAACCTCTACATTATGCAGATCTAATAAAATTTTATTTAATTGATCAAGATGGTCTCGTAGAGATGTATGCATACGTAGATGATACAAACGTTTCTTCAAAAACAACTTCTTGGTTAAAGATTTCGTCATGTAAAGACTCTCCAACTTCAACCAAAGACCAGCGGCAGTTTCTTCATCTGCGACCTCGATGATGATGTCAACAACCAAACATAGCATGATCGTCGAATGAGCCTTCTCCTCAAGAGCCTGCCACTCTTCGTCATCTACGACAGCCTTCTTTGACTTACCCGTCAGCGGCGTCCACAGCCCCTGCTGCTTTAGCAGGAATCGCATCTTGATCTGCCATAAACCAAAACTGTTCCTCCCAGTAAATTTGTCGATCTTTACGTTCACGCCAAGACATCTTCAATTGTCGAAAAAATGCGGAAATTTGAAAAAACCCTAACAAGGCTCTGATACTAGTTCGTTGCGAAATCGACAATTAAAGAATACAAAAAGGAACGTAGAGTAGGGAAAATCGACAAATAGATATACGTGGTTCACTAACAATATGTTAGCTACGTCCATGGGTAGAGGGAGAACAATATTATTTGAGAGAATGTTTTTAGAATTACATCAAGAACGGCGCCTCTAGGTTAGAGAGTTTATATATCATACCACTCTAAGCCCTAGGGTCAAAATCGTAAATAACTGAAAATAAATAAATATGCTGAATACAAAATCTGAATAGGTTTCGGGGGCGTTGCCCCCGAACCCCCACCAGGGCGCATTATAATTAACTCCTTCCCTTTGTTTGAATCCTCTAGCAACAACTCGAGCTTTATATTTAATGCCCTCTGAAGGTGATATTCCCTCATTTTTCTTGAAGACCCATTTACAAAGTGACAATTTATGTCTCCTTTGGTCGTTTAACTAATTCCCACGTCTGATTTTTGTTGAGAGATTCCATCTCATCCCCTATAGCATCAAGCCATTTAGCAGACTCACCACATAACATAGCTTCTTTATACGTGGATGGCTCATGAGGATCTACCTCTTCAGCAACCTGCAATGCAAAAGTAACAATATCTTCAAAACCATACCTCATAGGAGGTCCAACACAAACTCTTCTAGTTCTATCATGAACTATACTTGGTTGATCTACTCGTGATCTAGAATTCTCAGGCAAATCAACTTTTGACATTATAGGCACATTAATTTCTTGTTGCACATCAGTTTCTATAGTAATGTGTTGATCTTCTCTACCTTGATGTTGTAATTCATTCACAGTTGAAGTGTACAATAGAAACCTCTGGTAACCCACCTGTAACCCAGTAGATAAAGTACATTACATAGTCCGTTTTAGGGATTGGTGACTTACCCATTCAGTGACTTTGGCATTGGACGTTCAAAAAATGGTACGGTACATTGGGTCGGGTGAATTCAATAATAGGCGCCTGTTGGCATTCCAGCCTTCCTTCTCCTTTTGGAATTGGCTTACCCGAAAGAGAATCCAGTATTTCTTGGTCGTGAATTTCTGAATAGGACGAACCGCTCTGTGGTTTGCTTTTGCATCTCCACTTGTTTATCAACACTACTACTTTCTCCCACATCAGTAGATGTCACAAAAGACTTTACAATTGATTTAAGCATGGAATTTTCATCAAATATCACAGTTCTACTAAGTATGACTCTATTCTTATAAGGTGACCAGACTCTATATCCTTTAACTTCATCCCCAAAACCCACAAATATATCCTTTTTAGCTCTTGATTTTAATTTACCCTCATTAACATGATAGTAGACAGTACAACCAAAAGCTTTAGTAGGGATCGCATCTTGATCTGCCATAAACCAAAATTGTTCCTCCCGGTAAATTTTTTGATCTTTATGTTCATGCCAGATATCTTCAATTGTCGAACAAATGGGGAAATTCGGAAAAAATCCTTGCTCTGATACCAGTTTATTGCGAAATCGACAATTAAAGAACACAAAAAGAAACGTAGAGTAGGAAAAATTGACACACAGATATATGTTGTTCAAGGGAGGAGCAAGCACATTGATTCAAGGCAGCAAACAGATTCAAGATATTTCAACAGTTTCAAATGGAAGGTGCAATGGAGATTTTTTTTTACAATAAATCGGTCATTGCCTTAGCCAAAAATCTGGTATTTGATGGGAGGAGCAAGCATATTGATACCCGATTTCACTACATTCGGGATTGCATTACGAAGAAAGAAGTAAAACTCAAGTATATCAAGTCACAAGACCAAGCGGCAGAGATTTTCATAAAGCCCCTCAAATTGGAGACTTTTATCAAAATAAGGAGTTTACTTGGTGTAACAAATCAAGTTTAAAGAGCGGTGTTGAAAAGTTTGTCATTATTAAATTTTATTTGTGGCATTTTGTGTGACTTTTGGATTTTGTGACTTTTAGTTTTTTGTAACCAATAATGATTTTTGAGTTATAGGAGTTATGTGAGTTATGAGCATTTGATGACATTTATAGCTTTAAACCATTGGCATTCCTATGGTTATGTTTGTAAGCCTATACAAAGGCATGCTTAGTTGAATGAAAAATATATCTCTTATTTTTCATATTTGTCCTTCACATTTTTTTCCTAACAATAAAACCATTAAAGTTGTGTGTTTATATATATCAAACTTTAATAAGGCATAGAAATCTCTATGTAATTAATTGTCAAAAAGGGTAAGTTGCTGGTGCATCTTGATTGCATACTACATAATTTCTCTGTGTTTGGGCATATATGGGTAGTGTCTCAGGATATGCTCAAGCTTTGTTAAGCAACACTATGTGGGTGCAATTGTGAGCACAATAATTCCTTAGTGGACAGAAGCTATTTTGGACCCCTCTTTCTAATCAGTTTATAAGTCAATTAATTACCCTTAGGATAGGTTTGGAATACATTTTAAATGTTTTATTTAAAAACAAGTCATTTTGAAAAAAATTAGAGGTTTGATGATCACTCAAAATAGCTTTTGAAATGCATTTTCAACTACTTTTATGAAAAAAATGTTTAAATAAAAATGAGTTTTTTGAAAAACACTTTTTCCTTAAATTAATCCACACAAATCCTTTGTCACAAATTTTAGATAAGTCTTTGCTTGTTAAAATTTAGAACTAGTACTTCGTTCACTGCGGGATTTAATAGTTGGATTTTGTCCATTTTATACTACTTGTTGGTAGTTGATAACTTTTCTTTGAGAGTTATTTAGCTTTATGAACTTATTATTAGTTGATAAACATATGCTTATGCTAATTACTTTTAAGAAAATGAAGTATTTTGACTGAAATTAATAGAAAACCTTTAGAAGATCATGCTGTATAAAAAATGAGTAAATGACTATAAAAGAAGTCATTTTAGTTGCATTTAATGACTTATGAGTATTATTGATAGTCTCTATTGTGAGACTTATTTGACTCTAAAATCTTAAGTCTCATTTAGTAACTATTTTGTCTTTGAAAATTAAGTCTATGGACATTACTTTCACCTCCAAATTTCTTCATTTGTTATCTAATTTTTTTTACCAATGGTTTAAAACAACCAAGCCAAATTTTGAGACCTAAAAAAATAGCTTTCAAAAAGTTGTTTTTATTATTGAAATTTGGCTAAAAATTCAACCATTGTACTTACGAAATATGCAAGTCATTCTAAGAAATGTGGATTAAGTAGGCTTAATTTTTAAAAACCCAAAACTCAAGACCAAATAGTTATCAAATCGGACCTAAATTATTGCTTTGTTTTCATACTTTTAGGATATTTAATTAATGAATCGTGTTGAAATGGAAAAGAAGCTTTGTGGGCATGATAGAGTAGTCTTGATTCTTTATTTTTGAAGTTCATCCTTGTATTTCTCGTGCTTTTATGCAGATGGAGGTAAATTGCATAGTTGCATGGATTTCTTCACATATGGAAAGGTTTTCTTAGAAGATTTCGGTCTTATTGAACCACAATTTGACTGTCCAAAATAGATTTAACCCTAGAATTTGGAAGCTATAAATAGGGCATGAACCAACTCTCCTTGTTAAATTAAGAGTGTTAAGACACCAGTCACCTTGACAAAGGTCGAGTCGGGTTGATTAAGGAAACATTGTAGTGAGATTCTTCAACATGTTTAGACTGTTACAGTTTTAAGATGTAATTTTTTAGTTTCTGCACTTTTTCAATCCCATTCCAGAACTGTCTTTAACTTTCATTCCATTAAGTTTATGTTTCCTTTCATCTTCGTTTGTTGCTGATTTGGTTTCCACTTTTACTTTACGTTCAAGCAAGTATACTTCATCTTCTTTGATTAATAAACTGTCTATGTCCCAGAAAACTCATAGCTCCTTTTACATTGGTTGGATAACAGAGATTTTAGCTTTAGATAGCCGGGGACATAGTTCTGCAACATGAAGTTCGCTCCTACCCTATTTTAGAGTTAATAGATAGATTGTTTCCTTACATACTGACTTCTAGTCTTGAACAAGGGGCCCCGCCCTCTCTATGACTGAGAGGGACTAGGTTTAATGGTAGGACCACAAACCAATTGTTCATTAGTGGATCAGTGGAGACTTAAGGAGCAAAATGTATTATACGAGTATAACGATAGTTTTAACCCAACTGTAAATACGAAAAACCTGTGAATGATCGACCTACTGATCATGGTTTAATCAAGTAGATAGAAATATATCTACAGTGGGGAGAGTGTAGCTACCGGGCTTTTGTGGAATGTCTTTAACGAATGTTGGTTAATTTGGTTAAGAGCTTAATCGATTAATCTCGGATCGTTGGAGCTCATGATCTGTAGGTCCATATCCCTGTACAAGTTCATAAATGGATTAAACCTTTGAATAGTGTATTGAGAGAATTTGAAAAGTTCAAATTTAGATTAGGGATTGGAATATTATATACGATATAATTAATGTTTCATTATTAAATTAAATGATTTTTGGAGAGTTGAAAATATTTAAATATGATTTAAATATTATATATATGAATATGGATTCATATTTGAATTAGGTATTTTATTAGTTTAATATTCGATAATAAATTAATTTGACTGAATTTATAATTTGTGAAATTCAAATTTAAAACTAATTTTCTTTTAAATTAATTTGTTTAAATTAAAATAAATAAATAAAATAATAGAAAGTGGGATTATCCCACATTTTCATTATTTAAAAAAAATAATGGAAAGTGGGATTATCCCACATTTTCTATTTAGTCTACACCTAATAAATTAATTTGAGTGCAAAATTGAGTGTCATTTTGTGATTAAATTAAATTGCATGCAATAAATCTATAAATAGATGTTCTTATTTTGATTAAAAAGTTCATGCAAAATCATTCTTTGAAGAAAAATTGCAATTTCTTCAAAATTCTCTCCAAGTCCAGAACTTCACCAAAATCCTTCTCAATTTGGATTCCACCATTTAATCAAGGCCAAAAGAAGAGTAGAGAAGATCTTGTGGTGGTTTACAACAAGTTAAAAAGTAGATTTCAATAATAGATTGGAGTAATTTGTGGATTCTACGAAAGGTTGGTTTTCCTAAACCTTAATTTCTAGAAATTATAAATATTGGTTGAAATTGATATAGTTAAAGTGCTTAGGATCCAAATATCTTTCACATTTGAATGTCAACTCATTCATTTGGTATTAAAGCATGTTTTAAGCACTCAATTTATATTAATTTTAACTTGGTGGATGATTTTCATTGGTTGTATGAAATAGATGCTGATATGGATTTTTAGTTTTGGCATTAGATTTCTTTTCAATTTATGTTAAAATTTCTATAATTGGCTCTTTGTTTATGAGCCTTAATGTGTGCTCAAGAGTCTATTTTGTTAGCGTTAATAGAGTTGAAAATAGGTTGTAATTGAACATGAATTGAACCAAGCTCGTAAGGAAAATCCAAAGCACACTTATGAATTGTTAGTTCGAATGGTTCAAGGTTTGGGTCTTTGGGGTCTGGTTCGAGTGATTTGGAGCCAATTTGGGTCGGTATGGGTGGTCCAGCAGTGGTTCAAGGCTTGTTTTAATTATTCTTGTAATAATTTAGGTTGTTCGCTTGCTTAGGATGCCAAAACTAGTCCACATCAGTGTATGTTTAATGATTTATTCATTGTAGAATGTATGTTATAATTAAATTAGATCTTGTATGTGCATAATATATGCCATGGATTTAAAATTCCACCAAAGGAAGCATATAGCATGCATTGAAAATATATATAATTAGTTATAATATATAGTATACATGTACTAGAATTTCATGTTTTAATTGGTTATATTAAATTATGGAATGTTAGACCAATGTTATGATTGAAAGCATGTCTATCTTTTATAAAGTGTTATAAAATGAATTAGACATTTAAAACCTATAACAAAGATAAAATGCATGCTCACCTAGGGTTAACAAATAACACCTTGTTTTAAAGTTAGAATAGGTACTTAAGTTGACAGTTTACGGAACACCTGCCACTTAGGGATTTTAATAGGTTCTTGAGTGTTGTTAACCTGGTTTTATGAGTGTGCATGAGTGATGTGAGGTAATAAATTGGATTATCACTTAGACATCGTAGGTTAAAATCTAAATATAAACATTGTACTTGGATAAATACCTAGAATTAGGTTGTTTTTTAGCCGGAGTATATGTAAATAAATATATACCCAAAAAAGTAGAACACTTTAGTGGGAGATTAATAATATATATGATATGGTTTTAGCTCTCACGTCTCTAAATGTTCAGACCATGAGATCCATGTTCGGCTTCTTATCGCTTTTACCGTGACTGCTTCATTGGGTAAGTGTTTGCCTAGGTCAATAACAAGATGAATAAGGGAAGTAGTTTATACTAATTAGATGAAGAAAATGTGTCAATGTATCTTACGATCTCTTCCATTACGTTGCATCGTAAGATTCCTATGTTCTACCTATTGTTTTTAGTTGACCACCCATTCGAAGGGTTGTAACATAGGGATCAGAGCATCGCAAACTTTAGAAATGAATAGGATTTCTTAGTTTCGTCTTCAATGTTGTCTTCCAATTTGAGAGCTTGTTGATACCATTCTTTAAAATTTGAAAATGGAGAGTCAAATTTACAAGAGTTATTAAGTGTTAGTAATTTCTTGACAAAAAATGATAGCTAAATGACTATAGGAGTAAAGAGTTACTCTGGCATTAATATTTAGTCTAGAATTTCTTGCTTCAACGAAGGAATATTTGACTGCCTCTTGGTAGCATCTATTTTGATTCACTAAAGTATGGTTGCAATTAATAATCAGATATGGGTACATTATTATTTTTACTAAATTTAGATTGGTCTTAAAAAGAAGTTTACTAATAGAATTTGTTTATATTTTCAGCATATCGAACTTTATCATTCAATTTTTAGCTTCCGATAAGTTAACGGCGATGGTTATTCAACTTAAAAATCAAATATCAATATGATGCTAGTAATATATGATTTGAGATTTGTTTTAACGGAGGAATGTTCTTTAGTTCCCAGCTCGACTGCAAATTGAAACATTCGAGATGCATATGACAAATAGGCTAGGGCGAATGAGAAAGCTCTAGCCTATATCTTAGCAAGCATATCATATATTTTGACTAAGAAGCACGAGAACATGGTCACCGCTAAGGTGATCATGGATTCATTGCAAGCGATGTTTGGACAACCATCCACATCCATTCGGCATGATGCTCTCAAATGCATTTGCAACACCCGTATCAAGGAGGGGACCTCTATTAGAGAACATGTCCTAGACATGACGGTCCATTTCAATATTGCGGATGAGGCTGCATTGATGAGAAGAGCCAGGTCGGTTTTATCATGAAATCTCTTCCGAAGAGTTTCCTGCAGTTCAGAACAAATGCAATGATGAACAACATTGAATATAATCTTACTACTCTTCTGAATGAGCTTCAGGCTTATCAGTCTCTAACAGAAAACAAGGGATAGGAAAAGGTAGCAAATGGTGTAAACTCTAGTAAATTCCAGAAAAGACCATCCTTTGGGACTAAATCTTCTGGTATAAAGTCTAGACCTTCAACTTCTTAGGATAAAAGTATTTAGATGTAAAAGAAGGGAAAATGGAAAAACAAAGCTTTTGCAAAGAAAAGCAAGGCTAAGGTTGCTAAAGGTAAATGTTACAATTGCAACAAAGATGCGCACTGAAAAAGGAATTGTCCTGAATATCTTATTGAGAAAAAAAAAAACTGAGAAGGAAAAACAAGGTAAATACGATTTACTTGTTGAAATATATTTAGTGGAGAATTCTCATTTAACCAGGATATTAGATTCAGGCGCCACTAAGCATATTTGTACTTTTATTCAAGAAACTAGTTCCTAGAGGCAACTTGTAAAAGGCGAGATGACTTTCAAGGTGAGAACAGGAGAGATGTCTCAACCCTTGTAGTGGGAGATTTAAAGTTATTTTTTGAAGATGTTTACATTTTGTTAAAAAATGTTTATTATTACCTATTATTGATAAAAGATAGGATGAATTTAGAACTCAAAATGCTATGCGATAATGAGTCTATGCGATCAAACATAATGAGCATACACCGGTCACAAGTTTTCTCAGTCATAGGCCAAGTGAAACCTGATTATGAGTGCCTTAGGGGAACCTAAGATCGAACACAGAGATTTGAAGTGACTGTGCAAATAAATGTGATTTATGAGAGGAAAATGATTCTTCTTTTTTTGTGTTAAATCTAAATAAGATGCGATAATGATATCCTAAGTAAGCAGAAACTTGTTGAGAATAGCGAGTGGGTTGATGGATAATGTTGCAGACTAAACGAGAGGAATGTATGGAAATGACAAGGCTTGAGGGAAGGTGACTACTAACTCATTAAATCTCATTAAATAAGCTATCATGGTTCATACTTCTGATTGGCGCAAACCTCTCGATTGCTATCTCTACTTGTCATAATTCTATGAGGTATAAAGGGTACTAGAGAATGCAAGGTTGTTTCTATCTCCAGAAATACTTCTTGGTTTGCTTAATGAGATCTACTACCATTTCTCTATTGAGACTTTGGTTATACGACTTGTCTCTACTTCCACAGGCAAGTGTTTCATAAAAAATAAGTTAAGTGAACATGATAGAATCTTAAACTTGATTTAAATCATAAGAGTAACCTTCTCCCTCACCCTATGGAATTTAGTGATGCATGGAGAAAGTAACAAAAAATGAACATATGTCAAATGAGATAGAGATGAACATGATGATAATATTAAGAAAAGTAAAAGATTTTGAATACAAGCTGACTAGTGTCTTAGTTAAGCGTGTACTACAACATGTTGATATCAAGGAAAAGAAATGGATTCACGACTAATATCAATCTCTTGATAACAATAGATAGTTGTAAAGACTACTAGCTTTGATGTAGTGGAACAGAATGACGAGAGCCTTCTCAGACTCTTTCTCCGGTGAACCTTCGATATTGAAAATGAGTGGAAAAGTGAAAGTGGAATGTTCTTTACAACTCTCAGCCTTCTCAAATCTCTTCATCCTGGCGTTGAAGCTTTATTTATAGAGCCTCACATTGCTCTAGATTGGGATTCTTGCTCTGATCTGTTGTTGTCATTCGTCATGGTAGGTAGGAATGCAGCGCTACATCATGGTCAATGATCAGGAAATTTGTTAGAGTATCTGTTGGTACGATTTCAGAGATCTCGAGACATGCATCCATTACGTACTCCTTAAAGGATCAGCGAATGCAATGTCTCCTATGGTTACCTGCAAAATACAAACTTTGGCGCACTTTGCTCATGAAATGCTATTAGCGGGAATGTTTTGAGTACCTTAGCACAATTTTTATTTTTCACATAAATTCACTCATGATTGACGTATTTTCTTCCTTTTTTTATCGCATATTCTAAGAAAGAGGCACAAATAACTTCTATTTCTACAAGTTATCACACCCCCAAATTTAGAATAATGTTTGTCCTCAAGCATATCTTATACTGAAGAAATTCAAACTCAACTTAAATCATCGCATTGTGCTAACTAGCTGCTCTCTTGGAAATCATTTGTTTCTTTTAAACTCTTGGTTGCTTCTTCAGGGAAATCTTTTCTTAGTCTTAGATTCAACAAACTTCTACTCAAAAGTCTTTTTCTAATTTTAAACAATTTTGTATCCCTTTTTCATAAAACAACATGCGTTTCTTGTAGAGGGGTACAATTTGCATTTTGATTACTTATTTTTCTCTCAAGATGCTGAACTTGGTCACACTCTTCGTTTTGGCTTACCCCAACTGTGTCATGCGAACATCCAACTACGGTTGTATTCCAAGTTGAACTCAACTCTTATCTTGGCTTAGTTTTTACTCTTGCCAGACAGTGGAGTTGTCTTTATTTTATTATATTTGAATTGCATTGATCCTGGTAACCTACATTATTTTTGGCTTACCTACACGAGTTCATGTGAAGTATCCAACAACGGACAAGTTCCTTTCTCAACTTAACTCTTATGAGGTTAGGATTTTCCTTTGTACTGATAGTGGAGTTTATTACACACATTTTTTTTTTTTATTTTGAGATATCACAAATTCACAGTTGAATGCATCTACTCAGACCTCTCCCACCCCAAAGTTTTTAGAGTTGCAAGGACCTCATTGCACTTGTAAGAAAAATAAAAACAAATTTGTTCAAAACTTTTGAAAAAGAGGGTAGAGCAAAGGCTTGCGTAAATGCAAGTTAAGATTGATAGTCACTGAAGGAGGTTCTAGGGTAGAAAAAAGCATACAATGTTAATGAGATGCGGTAAGTAAATGCATACAGATCATCATAGCTGCTAAACTATCAACGCAAATGATGAGCGAAAAGAATGAATTTCAAAAGGATATGAGTAATACATAACGCAAAGATAAGTAGGGAAGGAAAAGAATGAACAACTAACCAATTGATTTTATATTATTAAAAACAATATGGCATAAGGTAAACTTAAAATAATCAGAATTCAAAGTACAAGTAAAGGATATGGAGAGAATCAGAAAATACTTTAAAAATTACACCCCCAAATTTACACTTGTGGCGGGGGATCATTGTTGGGAGGAGCTTGCGGCGTAGTGGCAGGTGGCTCTTGGAAAAATAGAGGTTGGCGAAAATGAGAAGGGACCACAGGGCCATGTAAGTAGGCAATTAAGAAATTAAAATACTCGTGGTTTTGCTCAACATACTGCCGTTGATTCTGGCAGAGGGTGAAGATGTTGCGCTGCATGTTCACCAGACCTTGGCGTAGTGTGCCATTGTGAGAGTGCAGCTCTGTGAGCGATTGACGGAAGAAGGATAGTTCATGGACATGAAGGGATCACAGCTCATTAATGACAACAATTATGGATGGGGGTGGAGGTTGATGATGCAGTGATGCCCCAGATGTCTCGCCAGCTCTGATTTGGGGCTGATTGGAGGGACCATCATTTGAATCGTGTGAGTCATCAACATGAGGCGAGTGATGCGGAGACGGATAGAGTTGCGATGATTGGTGGGGAGCGGTTGCTGGAGAATAATGATCAGATTCAAGTAGGAGGACGAGGTTGGTGAAGGCTTTAGGTAGAGGAGACAAAAGGGCAAGAAGACTTAAAGGGATAATCGTCAAAGGGGAAGGGCAGTTGGTGCGCACATCAATCGAAATATGCTCTGGGCTCTTGATAACTTATAGAAATATAAGTTATTTATGCTATCTTATCTAGATATTGCAGCCAAAAGAGAGTAAATATGTGTCAATTGTATGAAAATTAGCCCAGAAATACAATAATTATAAATTATCGCAATTACAACCACTAACACCATCAAGATGGTAGAAAAGAATATTTCTACTCTGTTTTGCAGGAAAGCAAGGCACCGCTTGTGATCAAGGCTCAGAGAGAAATTGAATAACGCATCTTCGTCGCATTGCGTCCATCAATCAACAATGAAGAGACGATCAACGCAATGACAGCGCAACGCGACATTCGATCCAAAGCTAAACTTCAACTGCATGCGGTAATAAAAACAACACCACATCCGAGCACACGATCGAAAGATGCAAATGAGCAATGCAAACGCGGAGGATTATGACACGTGTACAACTAACCGTTGTGCATATTCGACGGACTGATTGCATAACAGAAGGAATATTTATTCCACCATTTTCGAAATTTCTATAACAATAAGTGGGGCCCACAAGTCAAGAGTCAAAGATTTTCACCTATAAATACCCTCATAGAGTTAATAGAAAAGATATTCTTGATACGAGGGAAATTGATACGAGGCCATATTGAGAGAGAGGTTGAGCTGAGTGCTGATCGGAGGAAATCTGGGAAGAGAAGAGACAAGGCCGAGAGGTGAGTCTCAGTGTAATTTTGCCAAATCCCAGCCGTGAAGCTCTGTACTTAGATCTCTACTACTGGTTGAGCAAGCCTGAGAGGGAAGCTCATCCTTCTGCACGAACCATACTCCGGCAAGCAATTCTCTATCCAGATCTGCGCCAAGACGTTGGCGCTCATTTGTATTTGTTTCTCCATGAAGTATTCTTAATCCTTGGTGATTAATATGAGTTGAACAATTAACTTAATCGGTGCTAAAGAGATAAATTTATTTAGCTAAGGCATGCTAGACGACACCTTCACCTGTGAGAGCAGAAGTGAAGATGTTATTCTGATCTGTCGAGAGAAGGTTAAAAGAATGCATTAACTAAAACGAGTAGTACTTCCAGAGATGGAAGCAACCTTGCGTTCATTACGTTCATCCCTGTTTCACCGCAGAAATGTGGGAACATGGACGATCACCGAGACGTGTACGCCAAGGGAAAAGTGGAACTATACTTATATCTTTAACGAAATTAAGGAATTTTCGATGTTTATATTAGTTATCTTTTCTCTTTCTGCTTCGCACATAAGACTTTCCACCACATTACACTATCTTTGTATAATCTTCATAGTCAGCCTCAACCTCGGTATCTTGTATCATGTAACTTGTGTCTTGTATCATCATAGCTTAGGTTTACTTTATCGCAATTTACTTTATTATCGCATTTTTTATCGTTTTACTTTACTTTATCACATTTTTAAATACATGTACACACAACTCTTTTATAAATTGAAAACCCCCGGTAGCATATATCACAAATATAATGCATATAACCTAAAACAGTCCCTATGTTCGACCTCGGATCACACCGAGAAACTTGCGGTGGATTTATACTTGGTTCTAATGCAAGGAAACTTGTGACAATGCACAGCATTTTACAAGAACCTTAATTAATAACGTATATCTAGACGTAGTATTGCATAAAGAAAATAAAGTCATTATTCATCCATGCGTTGTATGACATAAGATTCGAATACATTGTACGTCAACAAGCTTATGACTTATTTTTAGCGTTACAAGTTTATGGCAATGCATCATTGTATTCTGCATTTTATGATTTCACCAAGTTTATGGCGCCGTTTCCAGGGATGGTTAATGGTTATTGTTTGAGTATTTTGTGGTATTTTGCAAGACAGATCTCGTTGTACTGGCTGTTAAACACGGAGAGCAGCTTGACAGTATATTAGTATTGGTACCAAACCAGAATTCGAACCTGACCCTGAGATCGAGCGTACCTTTCACGCACGGGCACGTCAGAATCGAGCAAGGCAAAAGAAAGTAATGAGTATGGCAGATAATAACGACAATGCGGTTCCCGTAGGAAATAAAGGGGCTGTAAGGCCAGCACAGGATCCCGTGTTCCTGGTTGCTGATCGCAACATTCCCCTGAGGAACTATGTTGCGCCCAATCTGTATCACTTTTTGCCTGGAATTTCGAGGCCTATTGTTGAGGAGAACGCAAGGTTCGAAATAAAACCGGTCATACTGTAGATGATCCAGAACGCAGGGCAATTTGGGGGTCTATAAGGTGAAGACCCGCATGCCCACCTGACCAGTTTTGTCGAAATGTACGGCAACTGCTCATTACTTGGTGTTACCCCGGAGAGTATTAGACTATATTTGTTCCCTTACACCTTGAGAGACGAAGCAAAGAGGTGGGCTCACTCACTGGAGCCAAACGAGATTACATCATGGGATCAACTGGTGGAGCGATTCATGAAGAAGTTCTTCCGACTTGCCATCAACGCAAGGCGACGAAAGGACATACTGAACTTTGAGCAAATGGACAATGAGACCCTGAGCACCGCATGGGTGCGATTTCAAAGATTGGTGAACAACTGCCGCATATCAACCCGATTGTGTTTTGATGGAGACATTTTATAATGGCCTGAACAGATTAACGCAGTCTATTACTGACGCCTTCGCGGCAGGAGGTTTTATGGACAAGACGTATACTGAGGCCAAGGTCATCCTTGACCACATATCGCAGAACATGGACGACTGGATTGATGATGGCTATGAAGGTAGAGGCCCCGAAAGAAGAAAGAACGAAACTGCCATTGTCCCTGCGGAGACAATGACCACACTGGCCGCCCAAATGGCCGGGTGACCTCCATTTAAGTCGATGGCAATCAATCAAGAAGCCATCTCCCAACAATCAGCACAACCTGCTGCGCCAGCTCAAGTGGCCGCAATAAGTTGTGTTAATTGTGGAGGGGCTCATGTAGCATAAATATGCCCATCGAATATCCAACAAGTATGCGTCATCCAAAGCAACCCTTTCAGCAACACCTACAATCCTGGCTGGAGGAGCCATCCTAACTTCGGTTAGGGAGGTAATCCTAACCAAGGAGGCCAATTAACCATCAGAGTGGCAGTCGGGGGAACCCTCATTTTCACCATAACTCGAACCAGGGGCAACAAAGACAATCGCATAACCAGCAACCTTCATCCTCAAACACCTTTGGAAGCTCATTAGAGACCTTGCTAAAACAATATATGGACAAAAATGACGCAGTGATGCAAGTGCAGACATCTTCAATTCAAAACTTAGAGATCCAAGTGAGCCAGCTAGAATCTTAGCTGAGGAATAGAACACCAGGAACGTTGCCCAGCAACTCTGAAGCCCCAGGATCTAATGGAAATGAGCAATGTTCTAGGACATTGGGCAAGCAAGTTGGACCGCCTGCAGAAATGTGGATTGCCCTCATTCAAAGAAACGCATCTTCCGTTCCATATCTCACATCTATGTTTAAATGCTTTCTTTAAATTCCTGTCTTATTGAATTCATGAATTTTGTCTTTACTACTTCATTTAATTGTTTCATGACTTTATGAATTTATTCTTCATTTATTTCCTGGGCATTTATTTCTGTACCGTCTTTTATTCCTTTAACTTTTCTGTCATTAATGCGTTATTTCTTAATTGGTGAATGAATGAGAAATAAAGAGAAATTTATTGCCGCAAGTCATAAAAACTTGCGTTGATGAAAAAAAAATAATAATAAAAAAAAATAAAACAATTAACAACCAGTATGCAAGGCGATAATGGATGCATATTGAACCAATAAGATACGCTTTGCGTTCACCCAACTCAACTGTGTTGAGCTGAGGGGTGTGTTGCACGCGTATGTGTTCTTTGCCCGTCCTTAGCTAAATGCACTATGTTGAGGTAGTGTTGCGCTGGTAAAAATATCGTGCGCCCGATCCTCTAGAAATGTGTTTGGTTAAGGGGTGTGTTGCGGGGATGCATGCATTGTTGCCCATCCTCTGCGAAGATGCATTTGCGTTGGTGAGCACATTGCGTTAATCTTTACCTTGCGTCCATTTGAATAAAACATTAAAGAAAATTATTTTTGAAAAATTGAGAGCTCCAATTGATTCATATTCCAAAGAAATGATGAGTCTGCAGACGAAAGGACATTTTTCTGAAATCTCATTAATGAGGGAAGTTTGAACAATGGGCCTTTTGAGTGTCTTGAGGCCTATCGTTGCAAAAATCACGTTGGGCCCACCAAGGCCCAACCTATAAATAGGAACTTCCCCCATCTGTGAACACTTTAACTCTTCTTGCAAACTGAAAACCCTAGTGCATTGCATCAAGAGCTTTCTTCTTCCCATGAAATCCTAATGTCTTTCCAGTTCTCTCAAGCTTATCATCCATGGCCGACCAAACTCCCCAGTACTCTGCTTCACCCTCAACCCCTACCACTGACCAAATCTCCATGTGAGATGCAACATTCCTTACTGCCAATCGTCGACTCGCTGCCCTGCCCCACACTGTCCCAAGAATCACTGGTAGACCCTGGAGAAACCCATTAGAAATCAGACCTCCTCAGTTCAAGAGGGGGAAAAGCACTGAAAGCACCCAGTTCTAACTCCAGCCGTCTCAACTGAAAGTGAGAGAAAGAGACGCGATGACACGGAGGTGTTTGGTAACATTTTGAGTAACCTTGAGCAAGGAGGTAGACTGCCCGAGGTAGGGGTTGTAAACCAACCACTGTCTACAGAAGAAGGTGACGGTGGTGGTGACTGAAGAAGTGGTGGTGCCGGAGGAAGTGGTGATTGAAGAGGAGACAGAAAGAGGATCTCTGGCCTTAGAGACTCCTGAGGTAACTCCCAATGCAGAAACCTATGGCGGGCCCTCCAGAGTTGTGGTGGAGGAGATTGCGGTGGTGGAAGTTGCGATGGAAGAGGTTGCGGTGGAAAAGCAACCAGAAGTAGTTGAAGAGAAAAAGAAGAAAAAGAAGAGCAAAGAGAAAAAGGTTGGAGAAGGTGGGCCATCTCATCGTCATCGCAAAGAGAAAAGAATAAAGAAAACGAGGATGAAGAAGATGAGGAGGCCAAGAAGAAAAGGAGGAGGAAAGAGAAGGAAGAAAGAAGAGAGCGAAGGCATGAAAAAAGACGCCTGAGAAAGAAAGAAGAAAAAAAGATGAGGGCTGCGAGCCCAGAGAAGGATGGAGAATCAACCTCCATGAGGGAGGATAGGGGGGAAACAGAGCAATTAATGGAGCCGGCGCAACCTGAAACAATGCATTTGGTTGCGACCGATGAAGACGAAGAAGGAGAGGTTACTCCCCTGATGCAGCGTCGTAGGGAGAATACGCCGCAAGGGTCTACCATTGACCCTTCACTTTTGATACTTGCGTCACAATAAGAAGAAAGAAGGAGAAAACAAAAGGAGGAGAAATAAAAGAAAATGGAGCACGCAAAACTCATCATGGCAGAAGGAAATCGCAGAAGAAGACTGCAAGATGAAAAGATGCGCAGTAGTAATGAGATCGCAAGGATCAAAGAGATAAAGTAACGCAAGGAGGAACAGCGTCTCTTGCTGGCCTACGAGTAGTTTGTAGAAGAGTTTGAGAGAGAAGAGAGAGAAAAGGAAGAAGAAGAGAAGAGGAAGAAGGAAGAAGAGGAGAGGAGATTAAAAGAAGAGAAGGAAAAGAAGCACGAAGCTAATAGACAGTGCTTACAAAAAAAGAAGGTTAAAGAACTCGTAGAACGCGAGAAGTAGGAACAATGCAAAGAGTGGAAGAAGAGACAAAGGCAAGTAGCCCGCCTTGCATTGGCCAAAGAAAAGGGCAAGGCAATCGTAGAGAGTAGCGAGCCCGCATTAGCGAAGAAGCGTCCATCAAAGAGAAAAGAAAATGACAATATGTTGATAGAGATGGGCTTCTTCCCTGCACCAACACCACTACCAGACCTCATCACGAGTGTGATAGTGGAACATGGATGGGACACTTTTTGTCAATGCCCGGCCATTGTTGTTCCACAGGTAGTGAGAGACTTCTACCGCAGGCGTTTGCATGGAACCAGGGATGCAGTGACTTTCAAAGGGGAGACGGTGTCCTTCAGCACAAGGGACATCAATGAGTTGTACCAAATGAAGGATAACCCAGACGCACCGAACAACAAAATCATTGATGATCTCATGGAGCAGCAGATGGAGGACACGTTGCAAGTATTAACACAATCGGGCACAAAATGGTCGGTTTAACTCAAAGGCATCCGTATCCTGGCGTCCAAGTCTTTGCTTCTGGAGGGAAGGCTTTGAGTCTACTTGGTCAAGAAGCGACTGATCTCAACAACGCATGACAAGACGATTTCAAGGGATCGCGTGATGGCCGCGTACTGCATCGCACGCGGCATTCCAATCGATGTGGGGCAGTTGATCGCAAGATAACTTCGAGCATTGGTAGGGCACATCAGAGGGCAGTACTTCTTCCCATG
Organism: Benincasa hispida; assembly: GCF_027475165.1. Classification (NCBI taxonomy): domain Eukaryota; kingdom Viridiplantae; phylum Streptophyta; class Magnoliopsida; order Cucurbitales; family Cucurbitaceae; genus Benincasa; species Benincasa hispida. The sequence continues at coordinate 25,425,667 of NC_143483.1, forward strand.
GACTATCTCAAGTCTATTCCTGTCAATGGGTGTAGGCATTGATGAAGAGCCCATGAACGAAGTCCACGGCCTCATCAACATCAAGATCCTAAGGATGCTCCTCAAGGACTCCCCTCACTGCCCAGAGCTACCTCTAAAGAGGCACGCAATCGATTTTAATGCACCGCAAGATCCCAGGCCTAAGAGATAGTGAAAAGATGATAAAGGGAAAGAAAAGGTCCAAGAATCACCAGCGCATGATCTAGAAGCTTTGGACCCCTTACCCTTAATAATCTGCCCTCCAAGCCCTCTAAGCCCACCCACACAACCTTCTTCTCCACTCCATGAACACTTTACCAATCTTCTCCTCGTCCCAAATTCTCCAACTGTTTACCCAGCAGACACAACTTCACCTTCAACATCATTACCAAAACATTCCATCCCACTGCCGTATGTTAATGACCCACAAGATTTGGGTGAAGGCACCTCTGCCCAGCCCCAGAATGTTGCTACCGAGACATAGCAGGCACGACCGTCCATCACCTCCCTGGCTACTGAGTTAGTAGAAATGCGGTCACTTTTGACCCAACAATAACAACTTCTCTCCCAACAGCAACAACTCTACGCCCAGCAACAAGCCTACTTCGACCAGCGAGTCGAGGCGGTAATGGAGCATGTTGATGATATTTAGCGTAGTGCTGCCACATCAAACCAGACATTGATCAACATTCAACGCAACACTTATACGATCAACCACCACCAAAGACAGTTTACAGAGCGCAACCATGAGTACTTCAATTTATCTTCATGGTTCCATGGTGTCCCCGCATCTCAGGCGGCATAATTTTTGAAGAGGCTTCATTTGCACCACCTCAAAACCCTTCTCCAGATCCTCCTGTCCCTCAGCAATGATCTTTACATTTTATTTTTATGCGGCCATTCTATAATTTTTATTCAATTCATTATTTTTCTGAGTTAATCACATTTCTTTGACTCTTTGTACAGGAAACAAATTTTATATTGTGTTAGTTTATAATCCTTTTTATACTTTGTTAATATTCAATACATTGAGTGCATATTCACTCTATTTTTCCTGTGCCTTTTTCTTTATCATCCTTGGTCAATATTTGCGATGTTCTGATCTTTTATTTTTGCAATCTTCATTGCATTGCCATGATGTATGATATGTTTATACTTAGAATCATTTCCCATACTTTGTAAATTCTAACTAACACTTAGTTAATTCTGAGTTTAGCAATACTTTACCTTTTATCTTTCAAAGTTCTGCTCAAACCTTCTTTTTGAAATTTTTTCTAAGTGTTTGTCTAGTCTATCCAAACAACGGATGAGGACCTTGTGCATCTCTAAATTTGGGGGTGGGGAAGGTCTGAGCAGATGAGATCAAGAATATGCGGTCATTAATAAAATGCGTTCATTTTCTATAAAAAAAAATAAATAAATATATTTTTATACCAAACTCCAATGTCAATGCAAGGGAAAACCTCAAAAATGATCCCAACCTGATAAGAGTTTAGTTGTGAAAGGAGCCTGCTCGTAGTTGGATGTTCGCATGACACCTATGGGAGCAAGCCAAAACGAAGGTGGGTTTCAAAGAACAACGCACTATGAAAAGAGAAAAAAAATTAGTATTGAATAAAAAGAAAAATAAAAGACTGCAAGAGACAACTCCTCTGAATATCATGAGTTAAAGTTGAGATTGGCACACTACCATAGTTGGATGTTCGCATGACATCCGTGGGAACAAGCCAAAACAAAGAGTGTAACCATGATCAACAGTCTCTAATAAATGACGCAAGATTTAACCACCGCATATAGACGCATCGAGTTGTTTTGACAAAGAAGAGGTAAACATTCTATTTTAAAACTAGAAATGCATTTTTTAGTAGAAATTTGTGATATAGGAGAATAAAGTAGGGCTCTATTAGGAATTAACAAGAATAGAAGGAAATTGCGATGTCAAAAAATGTGCCTAAGGGTAACATTCGGAGCAACCATTCGACACAAAAATATAGCATAGGAATTTAGCATTATTGCCTTAGTAGAAGATATGCTTGAGAACAAACATATATCTAAATTTAGGGATGTGAGAACTTGTAGAAATACAAGTTATTTATGTTGCCTTATCTAGATATTGCGGCCAAAAGAGAGTAAATATGCGTTGATTGTATGAAAATTAGCCCAGAAATACAATAATTATAAATTATCGCAATTACACACATTAAGATGGTTGAAAAGGATATTTCTACTATGCTTTCCTGGAAACCAAGTCACCGCTTGCGATCAAGGCTCAGAGAGAAATTGAATAACGCATCTCCGTCGTATTGCGCCCGTCAATCAACAATGAAGAGATAATCAATGCAATGACGGCGCAACGCGATAGTCGATCCAGAGCTGAACTTCAACTGTATGCGGTAATAAAAACAACACCGCATGTGAGCACACGATTGAAAGATGCAAATGAGCAACGCAAACGTGAAGGATTGTGACACGTGTACAACTAACCGTTGTGTATATTCGACGGACTAATTGGATAACAGAAGGAATATTTATTCCACCATTTTCCAGAATTTTCATAATAATAAGTGGGGCCCACAAGTCAAGATTCAAAGCTTTTCACCTATAAATACCCTCATAGAATTCACAGAAAAGATATACTTGATACGAGGGAAATTGATACGAGGCCATATTAAGAGAAAGGCTGAGCTAATTACTGATCGGAGGAAATCCAGGAAGAGAAGAGACAAGGCCGAGAGGTGAGTCTCAGTGCAATTCTACCAAATCCACGTCGTGAAGCTCTATACTTAGATCCCTGCTACCGGTTGAGCAAGTCTAAGAGGGAAGCTCATCCTTCTGCACGATCCATACTCCGGCAAGCAATTCTCCATCCAGATCTGCGTCAAGACGTTGACGCTCATTTATATTTGTTTCTAACTCTATTCATCAATTGTAGTCCATGTTCTTCTCTTCATATACAATCATGTATCAGACGCTAAATAGTATTATTGAATGTCTTGATCATTTTCATATCCACTTTTCTATCTACTTCCGTTCCTCCTTTAATCGTTTTCTTCATGAAGTTTTCATAATCCCTTGGTGATTAATATGAATTGAACAATTAACTTAATCGGTGCTAAAGAGATAAATGTGTTTAGCTAAGGCATGCTAGACGACACCTTCACCTGTGAGAGCAGAAGTGAAGATGCTATTCTGATCTGTCGAGAGAAGGCTAGAAGAATGCATTAACTAAAGCGAGTAGTACTTCCAGAGATGGAAGCAACCTTGCGTTCATTACGTTCATCCCTGTTTCACTACAGAGATGTGGGAAAACGATCGATCACCAAGAGGTGTACGCCAAGGGAAAAGCAGAACCTTACTTATATCTTTAACGCAATTAAGGAACTTAAGATGTTTATATTAGTTATCTTTTCTCTTTCTGCTTCGCATATAAGACTTGCCACCAAATTACATGATCTTTGTATAATCTTCAAAGTCGGCCTCAACCTCGGTATCTTGTATCATGTAACCTGTGTCTTGTATCATCATAGCTTAGGTTTACTTTATCGCAATTTACTTTATTATCACATTTTTTTTATCGCTTTACTTTACTTTATCGCATTTTTAAATACATGTATACACAACTCTTTTATAAATTGAAAAACCCCCAGTCGCATGTATCACAAAGATAACGCATATAACCTAAAACATTCCCTGTGTTCGACCTCGGATCACACTAAGAAACTTGCGGTGGAATTATACTTGGTTCTAACGCAAGGAAACTTGTGACAACGCACAGCATACTACAAGAACCTTCATTAATAATGCATATCTAGAAGTAGTATGGCATAAACAAAATAAAGTCATCATTCATCCATGCGTTGTATGACATAAGATTAGAATACATTGTACGTTAACAAGTTTTTAGCGTTACAAGTTTATGGCATTGCATCATTGTATTCTACATTTTATGCTTTCACCAGCTCTCGCGAGCAATTCTTTCCCTTTGGCAGATTGGTGTTTGTAACGTGGGTTTGTATGTATGATATTCAATGCTCATGATGATGTGATACTATTACTATTTATGCGTTAATTAGAGATGCTTAAGTAGTATGCCCTACGTTGTCACAAGTTTCCTTACGATGGAACCAAGTGTAATTCCACTGCAAGTTTCTCAGTGTGATCCGAGGTTGAACACGGGGAAGTGGTGCCGGTTATTGCGATATGTTCATGGTATATGCGACCGGGTTTTTCAACTCTTTATAAAAATGTGTATAGTATGTAAATTACAGTAAAATAAAGGAAAGTAGTAAGATGCGTACAATAAAACTAAACTAGATGTTACAAGATACAGGGTTTATGTGCAAGATACTAGGATTAAGGCTGGCTGTGAAGATTGTGCAAGAGGTGGAATTCGACGACAAGTCTCGTGAACAGATTAGAAAGAGTAAGATAAGTATTACAAATAATGCAAGTTCTTAATCGAATTGAAGGTACAAATACTGTTCTGCTATTCTCTTGGCGTACATCTTTCAGAGAACGACCGTGTTTCCCACATGTCTGGGTGAAATAGAGTCTAACGTAATGAACGCAAGGTTGCTTTCATGTCTGGAAGTACTACTTGCTTTAGTTAACGCACTCTTCTGACCTTCTCTCGATAGATCAGAATGACATCTTCACTTCTACTCTCACAGGTGAAGATGCCATCTAGCATGCTTTAGCTAAACGTATTTGATAACTTTAATACATATTAAGTTCTTGATGATTCATATTGTTCATCAAGAGATTAAGAAAACATCACGGAGAAAGTGACTAATGGGTGAACGGAAATAGATAGAGAATGGTAAATGAAATCTATCGAAACATTTAATATTTCTACTAAGTGTTTGATACATGATGTGTGGATGAAGAGATAAAGAAAATATATAATACAATGAAAGAGAGATAGAATAGATACAATCTGATGCAATGTCTTGGCACAGATTCGATGGAGATCTGCTTGCCGGATAGGATGGTTTCGATGGTAGGAAGAGCTTCCATCTCAGGTTTGCTCCACTGGTAGCAGGGGTCTCTACACAGAGATTCGATCGGGTATACAGCTGGTCGGATCTGAGATTTACCTCTCGGCCTTATCTCTTTCTCTTCCCAGATTTCTTCTTTTCAGCACTCAACTCAGCCTTTTTCTCTCTAAAATCTTACAGCACTTAGCCTAGTATCAAATAGCATAATTTTGTCTGAATTCGCTGGGGTATTTATAGAAGCAGATCCTTTGACTCCGGCCTTGTGGTACCAACTTTTGTTATGGAAATTTTGAAGATGGAGGGATATTATTCCTTCTGTTATGCAATCGGATCATCAAACTGCATAACAGTTAGTTGTACACGTGTCTCAATCCTCCGCCTTTGCATTGCTTAGCTGCATCTTTTAATCATGGGTTCGCATGCGGTGTTTGTTTTTATTACCGCATGTAATCGAAGCATAACTTTAGATCGACTGTCCCATTGCGCTGTTACTTCGGTAATCTTCTTTTCATGGTTGATCGATGGGCACAATGTGACAGAGATGCGTTGATTAGTTTCTCATGAGCCTTGAGCGCAAGCGGTGACTTGGTATCTTACAAAACAGAGTAAAGTTTGGCTTGTCCTCCATCTTTTTGGCGTTAGTGGGTGTAATTGCAAAAATTTATAATTATTGTCATACTAGGTTAATTTTCATACAATTGGCGTATAATTACTAACTTTTGGACGCAATATCTAGATAAGGTGGTATAAATAACTTGTATTTCTACAAGTTATCAGTGTTGCCTTTTTGGTCTTGGTGGTTGTAGGGCATTCAGGCCAATGATTGGGCTTTTGGGGAGTTGAGGACAATGTGGTGAATCTTTCAGCAGGATTCGTAGGATTTTTGTATTAATCACCATGGAAAGAAGATTTGACCGCGAGGCTTACCTACTAATCCACGTATTTGCCATGCAATCAGGCACCCGACATTGATAGGAATGCTGCGAGCAATGCAATATGCAGTCGTTACTCATTCCCTTAAGATAATCTTCTCATGTGTTGTCAGGATAAGTCGTTTCCTCACTAAATAAACCCACAGGCGGCTTTGAAGAGGACGCGATTGGATGGCAGCATGTGAATCTCTGTCAATAAGATTGTCCATTGAGTTCCTGGTTCTGCCAACACTTTTAGCGCATCATCCAAATACTCGTCATTAGGGCTCTCGATCAACCGATTACCAGGTGCATCTGGGAAGTATTTTAACTTATGCAACTGGTTGATATCTTGGTCGCTGAATGGAACATCCCAATCATCAATGACCATCGCATCTGTTGATTTGTGTCGACGGCCTTGGTAAAATGCTCGTACCACCTTCAGGGTCATGATGGACAGACAGTGGCAGAAGACCTCCCATCCAAGCTCTACCACAATACTTATGATAAAATCTGGCAGTGGGGTTGACATAGGGAAGAACCTTATTTCCATTAGCAGATAATCATTTTCTTTTATGCCAAATCTCGAGGGCCCCCAAGTAGAAGATGACATACTACCCTATGCTTTTTCTTTGCCATTGACTTGTGCAGTGGAAAGTCGAGCCCTCTACCTCTTTGTGTGTTCTTTTGCCTTTTCTTTCTCTTGCTTCTCCTTCTCCCATTCCACCTTTTCTTGTCTTTTTAGCTCAATATTACACTAGACTTTCGCTCATCTGCGTGCCTTCTTCTCTTACTTCTGTTTCCTCTCTGCCTCTTCTTCTTCCTTCATTTCTCGGCGAATTGCTCAGAGGCAACTGCTATGCGCCGTTCATCTTTAAGTTTTTTTCTTTGCTTCTTCTTCTGCTAGGGCATTGATGTGGTGAACTTTTTCATCATGTAGACGCCTTGCCAAATCTGCAGATGTGATGATTTGGCGTTCTTGTTCCTTCTTTGCCTATTTTTCCTTTAACACCCTCTCCCTTTCTTCTTTTTCTTTTTCAATGTCCTCAATTCACCTACGCACTTTTTGAGTCCACAAAAGACCCATGCCCGCCAATCTCAAGTTCAACTACTTTGCATGTGACCACCACTATAACATCTTTATTTTCTTCAGCCCGCTTCCTTGATCGATGGATAAGTGGTGCAACAGGTGCATCTTAATCTTCTTGAGTGCCGTGCGGCAGAGCCTCAAATGCGGCTAATTGGTCATGAGGGACTTTGGGAGATTCTTGCGTATTTGGCTCAGTATGCTTCATTGCCAAAGGTTTGTCCACCCTTCCGGTGGTTGATTTTCCCTCAACAATCGAACTCTATGCTCGTTGCCAAGATTATTCCTCGTGCTTTATGCGCTTCACTTCCCACTTCCTTTGTTTCTTTTTAGCTTTCTTTCTCTCTCTTCTTCGCTGTGCTCGCTTCAATTCCTCCAAGTCTTCCTGCTCCTTAGTGAGCTTTTCATTATCAGCCTTTTTTTCGATTCAACATCTTCCAACATGGTTCTTATGTAAAACCCCAGTTTTAATTATCCCACTTAAGTATGTTTAAGGATAAAGAAATGAAGAGGGAAACTGATAACTTGTAGAAATACAAGTTATTTATGCCACCTTATCTAGATTTTACGGCCAAAAGATAGTAAATATGCGTCGATTGTATGAAAATTAGCTTAGAAATACAGTAATTATAAATTATCACAATTACACCCACTAACATCATTAAGATGGAAGAAAAGGAGATTTCTACTCTATTTTACAGGAAACCAAGTCACCGCTTGCGATTAAGGCTCAAGACAAATTGATTAACGCATCTCTATCACATTGCGCCCGTCAATCAACAATGAATAGACGGTTAACACAATGATGGCGCAATGCGACAGTCGATTCAGAGCTGTATTTCAACCGCATGTGGTAATAAAAACAACACAGCATGCGAGCACACGATCAAAAGATGCAGCTGAGCAACACAAAAGCGGAGGATTGTGACATGTGTATAACTAACGGTTGTGCAGATTTGATGGTTTGATTTCATAACAGAAGAAATAATTATTCCTCCATCTTCGGAATTTTCATAACAAAAAGTGGGGTCCACAAGACCGAAGTCAAAGATCTTCACCTACAAATACCCCCATAGAATTTAGAGAAAAATATGCTACTTGATACGGGGCTAATTGATGCTAGATTGTTGAGAGAAAGGCTGAGCTGAGTGTTAAACTGAAGAAATTCGAGAAGAATAAGAGACAAGGCCGAGAGGTGAGTCTCAGCACGATTCTGCCAAATCCCCGTCGTGAAGCTCTGTGCTCAGATCCCTACTATCGATTGAGCAAGCCTGAGAGGGAAGCTCATCCTTCCATCCGATCCATCCATTCCGGCAAGAGATCTCCATCCAGATCGGCGCTAAGACGTTGGCACTTGTTTGTATTTATTTCTAACTCTTTTAATCTCTGTATTTCATCTTCTTTATCTCTTCATTCAAGAAAACATGTATCAGACGTTGAATAGAAATATTGAATGTCTCGATCGTTTTCATATTCCATTCTCTGTCTATTTCCGTTCCCCCGTTAATCATTTTCTTCATGACGTCTTCTTAATCTCGTGGTAGTTAATATGGATTAAACGAGTAACTTAAGCTATGTTAAAGAGAGAAATGCATTTAACTAAGTCATGCTACACGGCATCTTCACCTGTGAGAGCAGAAGTGAAGATGCCATTCTGATCTATCGAGAGAAGGTTAGAAGAATGCGTTAACTAAAGCGAGTAGTACTTCCAGAGATGGAAGCAACCTTGCATTCATTACATTCATCTCTATTTCACCACAGACATGTGGGAACGTGACCGATCACTGAAAGGTGTACGCTAAGGGAAAAACGGAACCGTACTTATAGCTTCAATGCAATTAAGAACTTGCGATGCTTATATTAGTTATCTTTCTCTTTCTTCTTTGTACATAAGACTTGCCGCCGCATTACACGATCTTTGCATAATCTTCACAGTGAGCCTTGACCTTAGCATCTTGTATCATGAAACCTGTATCTTGTATCATCTTAGCTTAGGTTTATAGCACTTTATTTTATTATCGCATTTTTACTGCTTTACTTTACTTTATCGCCATTTCATTTACTTATACACAACTCACTTTATTAAATTGAAAACCCTGGTCGTATGTATCACAAACATAATGCAATAACCTCAAATAGTCCTTGTGTTTGACCTCGTATCACACCAAGAAACTTGTGGTCGAATTATACTTGGTTACAATGCAAGGAAACTTGTGACAACGCACAACATACTACAAGAACATTCATAATTAACACATATCTAGAAGTAGTATCACATCATCTAAGCATCCATGTATTTTGCGTTCATCAGAAACGTTTAAGTATGAGAAACTTGGCTCTCAGATACTTATTGAGCTAGCCTTGCAAAAAGAAATTCTGGCCAAATGTTAGTCGTGATGAGTGATGGTCGAGCATCGAGTAAGCATAAGGCAGGCATCGAGTAAATGTTGCCGAGCATCGAGTATAAGTGATCAAGAAAGGGGTCGAGCGTCGAGGATAAGCGAGAAAGGGTCGCGCGTTGAGTACGAGCGATTGAGTAAGGGGCGTGCATCGAGCGAGCTCCTAGCATTGAGTTTCCCACCCAGTATCAAGTCATACCTATCGAATATTCGATAGAGAGCCAGGGAATTTTCCATCGAGTAAGGACCTTTCTCCATCGAGTTTTCCTAACGAAGATTGAATTGCTCGAAATGCTCTATTTCAAACGCTCGGTTTTAAACTTCTCTTTTAGTTATCCGAACAGATGGCTTAATCTCAGCCCTTAATCTCCACTAGTAGGTGAGGCGGCTTAAGGAGATTTCATGCTTAAGGGTTGGACGGTAGTATAAAAAGGGAAAAGAACTTCAAGAGCTTGTTTTGGACAATCCCTTCAAGAAAATTAGACAAACTTGGTACCGTTGGAAATCTCTATGAGTCTAGCTTCTGAAGCTGAGCCATTGGAAGGATATTTCTTCTTGAAGACCAAAAAATGAAGGAAGTAATGATGGGTTCTGCTTTTGGGTGAATTGGGGTCGTCGACGAAGAAATCAAGATCAAGGTCGAACCACATGGAATTTCAAACTGAAAATTTAAGGTAATATTGTTATCAACATTATGAGTAAGTTTGTAAAAGGGACTTTTGCAAGATAAGCTCTGGGGTCTAAGTTTCATATTTTGGAAGCTAAACTTAGAAAGTATTGACCAAGCAGGCAGCTTGGCGGTCTAGGTCCACTGGGGAAGATTTAAAGCTTCAGGTTAAACCATAAGAAGTTTCACACTGAAACTTTGAGCTAACATTGTTAAATGAATTCTAAACATGTTTGGAGAAGGAATTTTCTTAAAATGAGTTCTGGATTTCGAGTTAGTGACATTATAATCTAAATGTGGAATTTGTTGGCAAACAGGCAACTACTTACTAAACGAGGGTTTGGCACCCCAAAAAATCCTACTAAGTACTTGGTGTGGGCGTCAGAAAGAAGGTGACCAGTTGAAGTTTAAGCCCTCTTAAATTTGACTAAGTATCTAATGCCCTAAGGTAAGTTACGAAGATTTGAATGCGAAATTAATAAATGTGAGCTTAATTCTGAAAGTGAGTCTAAAAATGGAAACCATGGCTAGTAACTAAAGTAATTTGATATGTTCACATGGTTGAAATTATTAGGAGAAGCTCATCAGTATAAAAAGGATTTTCCAAAGACTGTGAGTGACTCTAATATTTACAAATGTTTATGAATGATTTAGCAAGTCAAGCTTTAATGAAAGTTACTTATTGATGGCCAGCCTCAAACATTTGTCAAGCTATTTCCTTTACTGATGTTTATGTATGCTTGATATATTAACAACTTATAGAGTATGGATAGGTATGGTCCAAACATGATGTTCTTAAGTAATTAATGTCTAGTGCTTATGAAGTATGTTGCCCTAGACAAAGCCTGAATGGTTAGCACATGCTATTAGGGAAAGCTAAGTCTATAAGACAAAGCTAAGTGTGATGTTTATGTGAAGGACTCCTAGTAAAGTACACATAGGGCTAGTGGGACTGGAAGGTGATGGATAGAGGAGCCACATCCCAAGAGATGAATGCAAGTTTTAGTAAAACTTGTTAATGAAGAATGCTATGCATTGAGTTGGTTTTGTATTAGCAAGAACTATAAAGAGGGATCAACTATGTCATTCAATGATAATTGTTGATAAGTTTATATTTTTTCAAGCAATTAAGTTTCATGAGTTTGCTTAGCATTTTCCTCAAGTATGTACTTGTTTGATCGCATGCCAAGGTAATATGTTAGCCTTATTTCATATTAAGCATTCTATGTTGAAGCATGCATTCTAGAGATTGTAGCTAAGTTCTACAAATGCTAAGGTTAAAGCTGTGTTCTGAAAGATTCCTAATATATATGATTTTAATGCATGATATGTTTTAGTAAGCCAGATACTGAAAGCATGGAAGGTGTCCAAGAAATACCTAAGGTGCTGACAGTACTTAGTAACTCCACGTGCACATAGAAAGTTTTGAAGAAGAGGCTAAAGTATGGGTCTCTTAGGCCATATTTGAGAGGCCAAAGTATGGGTCTCTTGGCGTGTTATAGACGTTGGGAGCTTGGGCGATGAATGCTCGTTCTCAACTAAGATTCATGAAGCATTCTCAGAACATTATTATGTTTTACGCTTCAAGTGTTATGGAAGTTGTTCGATGAGTTATAGTTAAAGACATGAGTAATGGTCAGAAGTGACACATCTCGACTAAGGTTATAGTGGAAGTTGGGCGGAGGGTCCCTCCCCAACCAAGCTTTAGTTCATTAAGGTTATGCTCAAGAGCAGACCAGAGGAGTCGCTCTCTTGTAAAGATATTTAATATGGAAGTTGAGGCCTAAGGGCCTCCTAGAGCTAATGTCTGATGCCTATGTTATGTTTAATTACTAGTAGAGAATTTTTATGTAATTACTTGCTTGACTAATTTCTCAGTTTTCAGCTATGCTTTTCAATTTATGATCTTTTGTTAAGCATGATTGATATGTATGCCTTTTATGTTTCAGAGGTTAGTCACTCCCTGGGCTTCTAGCTCACCCTATTTAAATGTCTTTTCCACAGGTAACGGTCACTCCCCAGAAGACAACCCTACTGTTGCTTTGCCACTCAAGACCAAAATGTTAGAAAGTCTAAGTGTGGGTTATGTATAAAGTAGTACGCATGTATAATGTCATGTAGGGACTAGATGAGTGTGTTAGGCGTACTGCTTATGTAAAGTGTTTAAGTTGTATTATTGAAGAGTAATAAAGAACTCTGTTAATGATTGTCATTTGTCTTAAGTTGATGGTTGAATATATATATATGTGCATTTCAAGGTTATAAGTCAGGTTAAGCAGGTTAGTAGGCAGTAAGTACCAATAAGAGGGTTGGTAACTGCTGCGGTCACATCTCCTTGCAGGTTTAAAGGGTAATCTGGGAGGGGTTTTGACACCTTATGTATCCCTCATTGGAGTATGCTGACGCATTCTCCTTAAGATCCATTTCGCAAAGACTTCAATTTGTGGCACAACAGTCGCTGCATCTTTACAAAGCAGTGGCTGATTCACTATACCTACTTCTAGCAACCCCCCATACCGTTCCATATTACTCAAAATGCTCCCAAAAACATCCTTATCGTCCTTCCTCTTCAGCTCACTTTCAGACAAGAGCTGGGATGCAACCACTTTAGGACTAGTGGCTCGGGCATTATCCTTGTGTGGCCCCTCTAGGCTGATAGATGATGAAGCGATGGCGGGAGAAGGCATGGCTCATTTCTTGGGTTTAACGGGATGTCTGGGCAGTGGTTTTGACTGTGTGTAATGCGTTGGCTAGCTGCAAGGATGGTGGCCTCCCGAGCAGAGGAAGGGGTTTCGACTGGTGATGAAGTGGTGGCAGGGATGTTGGAGTTTTGGTCGGCAATTGATTTCAGCGAGGATTCGAAGGGCGAACTTTGAGGATTGAGGTTTGGAAGTTCAGAAAACTAAAAATTTAACTCTTGAGAGAGTAGAATGCCAAAGATGCAGATAAAAGCGAGAAAGTGTGAATGAGACGAGTTTAAATAGGTTGGGTAAATGGGAAACCGAAGCATCGCAATGATGAGTAACGGTAGGCTCGGGAATCCCAAAAGCCTGTCTATCAGTGTCTGTCAGACAAAAATACATTTCATTTAGCGGCGTATTTATGGTGCCTCAAAACATAAATAACAACATAATTAATGAGCTAGGAAGAGATAAGACTATGGCCACATTAAGCGACCATTAGTGCAAGGAATAACGCAATCCATTCAAAATATAATTAATGCAAACGTAGAAGTAAACAGGAAATTCTCAAAAATAACAACATCAATAAAAGAGGAAAAACAAGATCAAAGATTAATATAAGAAATCAGTAAAAAGGTATGGGTGGATGCCCTTGAAAAAGAATTAGACTAATGATACCACAAGGCGCATCCATGTGGGCAATCATGCGTCCCAGCTAGATAAATGGTCTCCTTGTTGTGATCCACTAAGGGTCCATAGTAAGGCTTTATGCGTTGACCATTGACCTTGAACACATTGCTTCCATTTTCACTTGCTCATTCAACAGTGCCATGCGAAAATATTTGCTTAATGGCGAAAGGCCTAGACCATCGTGATTTTAATTTTTCTAGAAACAGACAAAGATGACCATTAAATAGTAAAACTTGTTGTCCTACAGCCAAGTTTTTCTTACAAATCTTGTTGTCATGCCATCTTTCGTCTATTCCTTATAGAGCTTTGCACTTTCATAAAGCAGTGATGCGCCATTCAGCCAGCTCATTCAGTTGCAGTTTTCTAGCTTCCTCCGCACTCGTTAAGTCCAGATTTAGCTTCTTGAGTGCCCATTGCGCTTTATGTTCCAGCTCTAATGGCAAGTGACAAGCCTTCCCAAAAACCAACACATAAGGAGACATTCCAATGAGAGTTTTGTAGGTGGTGTGATACGCCCATAGAGCCTCGTTAAATTGTTGCGCCCAGTCCTTCCTGGAGGTGCTGACAACTTTTTCCAAGATGGACTTTATCTCTCTATTCGAAACCTCCGCTTGACCGTTTGTTTGCGGATGGTATGCTGCCGCATTGACTTTCATTAAAAGATTAGAAATGATGTGATTGATAAAATGAGTACCTTCATCACTGATTAATACACGGGGCGTTCCAAATCGTGTGAAGATATTTTTCTTTAGAAATTTTGCCACCATGTTCACATCATTCTTGGCGCACGAGATTGTCTTTACCCATTTGGAAACATAGTCAACTGCAACCAGAATGTACTGATGACCCTCCAATGTCGGGGAAGGACCCACAAAATCTATTCTCCACACATCTAATAACTCCACTTCCAGGATGGAAGTTAGTCGCATTTCGTTCTTTCTAGACATGTTATCTATTCTTTGGTACCGATCACAATTCACCATATGGACTCAGGCATCCTTGAATAAAGTTGGCTAAAAGTAGCCACATTGAACGACTTTAGCTGCAACTCTTTGCCCCTCCAAAATGTCCTCCGTATGGGGACTCATGACATAGTTCCAAGATGCGTTGAGTTTCGTGTTCAGGAATGCATCGGCATAAAATGTGAAATGGCCCCAGCTTATACAAGAAGGGGTCATCCCAAAAGTAAAACTTGGCTTCATTGCGTAGCTTCTTCTTTTGCTGCAGTGAAAAGTTTACAATATCCACATACCAAGGTTCTTTTCCGCTCACGATCATCAACTTTTCATTGGGGAAATAGTCTTTATGTCTTTCTCTTTCATCTGTGTTGCCAGGTTTTCCAGCCTCGATAAATGGTCAGTCACTTGATTTTCGGTTCCCTTCCTATCCTTGATCTCCAGATCAAATTCTTGTAAAAGCAAAACCCACCAAATCAATATGGGTTTGTCTTCCTTTTTAGCCATTAAATGCTTGATCATAGAATGATCCATATATACCACAACACTCATTCCCACTAGGTATTGGCAAAACTTGTCTAGTACAAACACCATAGCAAGCATTTCCTTCTCAATGGTGGTGTAATTTTCCTGTGAATCATTCAAGGTTTTACTAGCATGGTAAACAGGATGGAGTATTTTATCACGTTGGCCTAAAACAACTCCTACTGCATAATTACTTGCATCACATATGAACTCAAAGGGTTGCAACCAATCTTGCGCCACTAAAATGGGCGCAGATATGAGCACATCCCGCAAAGTGTGAAATGCCTGAACGAAAGCATCATCGAATTCGTACACCCTGTCAACTTCAAGGAGCGCACTGAGAGGTCTTGCAGTTTGGGAAAAACCACGAATGAATCTTCTGTAAAATCTTGCGTGCTCCAAAAAGCTTCTTAGAGTTTTCACATTTACTGGTGGTGGAAGTTTGGCAATTGTATCTTGGTCAATAGTCGATAGACTAACCAAGACGGCCAAGTTTATACCAGTAAAAGTTACTTTTACACTACATTGTCTAGCTACGATTTATGTGGATAGGATAATCAGTCAATATGGAGCCCCAGTGTCGATAGTGTCAGACCGAGACTCGAGGTTTACTTCAAAATTCTGGCCTAGTTTACAGAAGGCTATGGGCACTAAACTGCATTTCAGTACGGCTTTTCATCCACAAACAGATGGACAGTCAGAAAAAACTATACAGACACTAGAAGATATGTTAAGAGCTTGTGTATTATAATTCAAAGGAAGTTAGGATACGAAATTTTCGTTGATCGAATCATGTAACAATAGCTACCATTCTAGTATCGGAATGGCTCCCTATAAAGCGTTGTACGGCTGACCTTGCAGAACCCCAGTATGCTGGAATGAGTCCGAGAATGACAATTATTGGGTCTAGAATTAGTTCAACAAACAACAGAGAATGTGAAACTTATCAAGGATAATCTTAAGGCAGCTCGCGATAGACGGAAGAGCTATGCTAATAAGCGAAGAAGAGAACTAGAATTTGAAGTTGGAGATCGGGTATTTCTTCGGCTGTCCCCATGGAAAGGAATTCTCCAGTTCGGGAGGAAAGGGAAGTTAAGTCCACGATACATCGGACCATATGAAATTGTGGAACGAGTTGGTCCAGCAGCATATAGATTGCAGTTGTCGATGGAGCTAACTCATCTTCACGACGTATTTCTTGTGTCAATGTTAAGGAAATACGTGCCTAATCCTAGGCATATACTAGCAGCATAACTAGTACAGCTCAAAGAAGATTTATCTTACGAGGAAGAGGCCATCAAGATTTTAGACAGGAAAGACCAGGTACTCAGAAATAAGACGATTCCTTTGGTGAAGGAGCTATGGCATAATCATGGAATCGAGGAAGCAATCTAGGAACCTGAACAGTAAATGAGGAAGAGATATCCTCAACTTTTCAAATGATATATCAGGTAAATTTCGAGGACGAAATTTCTTTTAAGGGAGAGGTGATTGTAAACCCCAAGCTCTAAGTTTCCTAGATAAGCAAGTTTAGCCAAAGGAATATTATATTAAATATTTGATAAGTGGAAATCCATGTTTATTTACAGGAGTTATGGAGGAAGGGAAGGAAAAACACATTAAATGAGGGAGCTCACTAATTTGTTTTGGCTAGAAGCACCAAGTGCGGGGTGATGTGGCGATTTAATCTGTGAACTTGGGAGGCGCCAGGAAGATTAAAAGGAAGTGAAACTTCAGAAGCTTGGTTTCGGCAAATGGTATGAGCAAATTAAGTGAAATCTGTGCCATTTGAAAGCTGGAAGAATCTAGTTTTCGAGGTTATCTTTCCAGAGAAAGATTTCAGGAGGAGAAGAACAAAATGTGAAGAAAATGTAGAAGGGACAGATTCTCGGATTTATCAGGGCCCGAGGAGAATATTTGAAGATCCAGGCAATACTACAAGGAATTTTCGGCTGATATTTTAAGGTAAGAAGTTAATTCAATTCTAAACAAGTTTTTAGAAGGAAGTTTCTTGAAAAGAATTCTGGATTTTGAGTTATAAATTTTTGAAGTTGAAACAGAAAATTTGTGTGTAAGCAGGCAGCTGATTGGGAAGATCAAGCAAATAGCTCACCGTGGAGAGCTAGAGCGAGATAAAGAGGAGAGGATCTCACTCGGGATGATAATCTTGCTGATTTTTATGCTAAATCTCGCTCAATAAGGAAATCTCACTGGAACTTTGGGCTAAATCTCGTTGGTGAGGAAGCAAATCTAGCTAGAGGTGGTAAGTCTCGCTGGGTTGAAGTCTTGCTAGTGAAATGCTTGATCTCGCTCATGAGGATAAACTCGCTCATGATGATTATCTCGCTAATAATGTTGATTTTGTTGGTGAAAGTTTCATTAGTAAACAAACTATTTGAGGTATTTTGCTGAGAATTCTAAGGAATTTAACTGGGATTTATGTCTTTTTAGGCCAAGAAGTGCTAGGTGAGGCGTATAAACTGTTAAGAGCCCCGACGAGTTGTGAGTGACTAAATGAACTTAATGCTTTCAATACTTATGCATATAAGACCATGTAAGTTATGGTGATGTTGATGATGAATTTATACTACCTCAAGCAACAAACGATTAATGAATAGCTTAGCGTATCTTCTCTGACTTGTATATATTTTAACGCAGGCTAAGGTATGTTGTGAATTCATTATAAAAGTTAAGTTTCTAATGTTGAAGCATGTGTTTTGGAGGAAGGCTATGATAGAATGAGTTCTTATGTAAATTGCATGCAATGAAACTTAATTTGATGCTAGGAAATAACCCGGTACTGAAGGACAGAATAAGGTATCTGGGTAATAGTACCTAAGGTATTGATGGTACTTAGAAAACTCCACATGCACGTATGTAGTTCTGAATGAGAGGCTGAAGTATGGGTCTCCTAGACCATATACCACCAAAGGGAGGCCGAAGTATGGGTCTCTTGATCGGTAACAGACGTTGGGAGCTAGAGTGATGTAGGCTCATTCTCAACTAAGAAATAATGATGTTTAATGATGTCTAAGAATGGTTATCAATGTTTATGTTTAGAGGAATTTGCTTGAGATGCTCATCGGTATATTTACTTATTTATAGTGATATAATGCATGGTATAATATGATTCTATAGTCATTCACTGGGCTACTAGCTCACAGATTTTCTATGTTTTTCTTTTCTAGGTAGAGGTCAGATTCCTCAAGGTTAATCCTGTTGCTGCTTGCCACTGAAAGGCTCGGCTTGTTAAGAAGAACTTAGGTTGACGGTCTGTTTATGTACACATGTTTTGAGAGGGACTAGGGCTTTGTTAAAGATGTTTGGGCCTAATTGTAAAATGTTTTCCCGTAGATGTTATGTCATGGTTGTGTGCATGTGTTTATATAATCTTATGTAGAACCTTAAGGAGGCATGTTATATGCGTACATTATTAATGTTTAATAGGTTGGTATTTAGGTTAGAAGGCTAAGGTGGTGAGTCCTAGCAGTAGGGCTAGTAACTACCACCGTCATATCCTCTTCCAGATTAAGAGGTTAATCTAGGAGGGGTGTGACCTAGATATAGTTGAATCCCTTCTGACATTATTCCTGGGATTGAGAACGTGTTGCACATCTCCCCAAAGCTTGTGAGATGGGCATGTGAGTTCTCACCCTACATTCGTCCAAACTGCCCAACATTCTGGATCATTTGCATCATTACTAGCTTAATTTCAAATCTTGCATTTTCGTCAACTTTTGGCCTTGCGATTCCAGGTGAAAAGTCGTATAAGTTTGGTGCTGCATAGTTCCTCACGGTCTGAAAAGGGAATTTCTTTGGATTAATCTCACTATGTAGAAAAGAGTCTAAAGCAATATAATTACTTTGAATGTAAAGCAGCATGTACTTCTTATGACCCTAGTGTTAAGTTGTTCAAGAATACTAGTAACAGTGTTAATCAATCTGCGTTTGCGAGCATCATAGGCAGTCTTAGATACGCTGCACTACACTAGGCATGATATAGCATATGTTGTAGGATTACTTTGTAGGTTTACAAGCAGACCTAGTATAGAGCACTGGAATGCTATAGAAAGGGTTATGAGGTACTTGAAAAAAAACCTAGAACCTAGGATTACATTATCAGAAGTTTCCTGCTGTCCTGAAAGGATTCAACGATGCTGACTGGAACTCCCTCTCAGATGATTCAAATGTCACAAGTGGCTATATCATTAATATAGTAGGCGGAGTTGTCTCTTGGAAGTCCAAGAAACAGACTATTTTAGCCCAATCTACAAGGGAGTCAGAAATGATAGTACTAGCGACAACTAGTTAAGAAGCAGGCTGACTTAGAACTCTACTATCATATATTTCCCTATGGGAAAAGCCAGTACCATCCATATTGATCCATTGCGATAGTACTACAGCAGTCGCAAAAGTTCAGAATCATTATTACATTGGAAAGAGACAAAATATGTTGTAAGCATAGTACCATTAAAGAGTTTCTCACTACTGGTATAGTTAGAGTGGATCATATACGGACTGATGAAAATTTGGCAGATCCTTTGAAGAAAGAACTAGCAAGAGAGAAGGTTTTTAGAACCTCAGAAAGGATGGGACTCATGCCTATAGAAAGATGAATCACTGTGAAGAACACCCAACCTGTAGATTGGAGATCCCAAGAAACAAGTTCAACAGGTAATAATTGATCACAAGTAATATATAGTGAATCATGCTAAAACGAACACAGAATTCCCTTCCTATGACTTAGAGTCTAAGTATGATATTCTGAAGCGTAAGTGAGGTTGAACTCAGTTCTTAATGAGATCTATACTTGATGTCAAGTGAAGTACCTAGCTATAGGAGTACTCTTGATAAACTTGCCTATGTGACTGTGGAAGTGGGGGCCACTTCTTATGAAGTTTTTTTCAGCAAACTCTCTATAGTGTTCATTAAATCGGGATACAAGTGCTAGGCCTTAAAGCACGAGCTTTTGAACTATTGAGATTGTGTGGGAGATATTTTTAGAGATAGAGTTCAAAACAAAGGATTACTCTAGTATATTATGAACCATCTACACTACATAAAGGTTAAAGTCGTAAGACACTTTTGTTTATGCACAATATTGTATAGACTGAAACTGCTCGATGAAAAACGCTTTTCTTATGTATTTAAATTTTCAAGTGGTGGATTGTTAGTAAAAATTTGAGTTTTAAAAGAAAAATGGCCTTTGAAAAATAGTCGTCGTCCGTTCAGTCGGTCGTTCGAGCGAGGCGAGGCATGTGTGATTATTTTTTGAAAAGATTATTATTATTATTTATTATTTTATTCTATTTTATTATTATTTTTTCAACGTTACACATGTCACGATGAGTGCAGTCAAGTGTTCAACGCGCACGTTCAGTGGCTCCATGCAATTTGTGGCAGAGCATTGTTTGCGCGTCTTTTACTGTTGGCCCTCTGCACCTATAAAAGGCTCAAGCCTTCAGCCATCTTAAATCATCTCATTTTTCCATTCCCTCCCAACACTACTCTCTCCACTATCTCAACCCTCTATTTTTCTAGTTTACACTTTTGTTTTTTGATCATTTTCTGAGCAAATCAGTCTGAATGGTGTGAGTTTTTGATTGTTGACGGTGCATTTCCAATCGAGACCTTTTTTAGGTTGTTTTATCCTATGGACGACGTGGCAATATCGTTGACCTGCTTGCAAACTTGGGCAGAGCCGTGAAACATCTTAAAGAGAGTGAGATCCGCGACTTAGCCTATAACAAGTTTTTTGTTTTCCAGGTTCCATATTTCTGACGACCGTCGTTTCCTGACCGTTTTCTACTATCAAGTTTCACCGTCGGAGGGTTGCCAATTCCAACCGTTTTTTATGCAAAAAGTAAATGTGTTGAGAATAAAATGTTGTAGAAATATATGCTGCTTTAATGGATGTTGTGTTGTCAAAAAATGACAGATGAATGTTGTAATTTCAAATAACAAGGGCACATACTTGACTCTTTGGCTCACTTTGCATTCACAACCTAATTCATTAATAAGAATATGTACTCTAAGCAAGGAAACCTATTGCGCCACTCTTTCAATATAGAGCATTATATCAAATTAGTTGGTGGTCATTTGTACTAATTTAATGCGTTAATTTAATCATGCTTTTTCTATTTACTTCTAAATGATTATATTAATCCTAATACAACCTAGTGATCTAATGTTCGTTCTCAATCACCTTAAGTAAATCCATACACTTACTTTGTCCAAAGAATCATGTGATGCTACTAAAACTCGATTGGCCAGGTGAAGGTAAATAATTTCAATTAAAAATCTTAAGGTGACGAGATACAAAATAAGTTCAAGGTTATTACATTTGGTTAATAAGGATAGATTGTTACACTAGATAAGAATTAAGTTAAGTCTTATGGTACAAAACTTAGCCTAATATAGACATAGCAAAAAAAAAAAAAAAAACAAAAATAATCAACTAAATAAGGAGAAAAGTTATAGGAAATTGATGCGGTTGGAACTTCTTCTTTAATGGGACATCTTTTCTCTTCATGTGGCATTTCTTCTTCCTAAGGAGTCTCTAATCTTCAGGATAAGAAATTTTATCTATTTCAGAACTTCTTACTTTGATTCACATCCACCTCTTTTATGAAAAAAATCTATTCTCCTTTTATAGATGATGCAAAATATCATTTTGAGGACCAGTACTTCACGCACCTGCGAGACAATCCTGTCAAAGTCTTTCCTTGATAGCCAAAGCAGGCAGCGCAATACACTACACAATCGCCAGAGTACTCTTTATCAGAATCGTGCAGAGAATGTTCAGATAAGCGGTCCTCGCTTTTTCCTATCATTCGATAGAAATCTCATCATGCTACAAACATCCTAGCATGTAACAGACTACTATTTAAGTACTTAACTTCAAATTTTATTTGGAGATCATTAAATGCAACGAATCCATGAATTATCATCATTTCAATGTCACAAGATTCATTTTAACTACTAGTTCATTTTTAATGGAATTGAAATAAATATTTGTCAAGAAACATGCAACGAGACTTTCGAGGATGTATAACTTTAAGGTTCATAGAGCTTGTTTTCACAAACTATAGGTCAACCTGATAATAACATAGCAACTATAAGACTTGCATAATACTTTTTATTCGTAGATAAATAACTAAACCCTCACTTCAAAATTATAACACCATGTTTTTTTTTTTTTTTTTTTTATATAAAAACAAAACAAAAACCAACTAAACCTCTAAATTTGACAGGTCGTACCATTTTGGTTCGATTGAGAAGTTGTATTGTACATGCATGGGTTTTCTGTCATTTTTGTTTTTGTTTTTTTTTAAAAAAAAAATTAAATAAATAACTAAAAGAAAAATAAAAAAACTAATTGATATCCCCTCTCGAAACTCTGTGCTGTCCCATGTGCAAAATTGTACGAATCTACACATCACATGTTTAATCATATCATACTGAACTTTAAAAAGTTAATGCTAAATCTAAATCTTTAGCCACAGAGATTTGCACAGGTTGACCCATCAATCTCCTCCTCACAGATCACATATTTACATATCTTTCTCCTTTTCAAATTAAACTCCATTTTATTTTTGTCCCTACCAATAATTGATCTTTATGTTCATCCATACCATGCTGCAGGTTTCTTATCATTTTTATTTTTTCTTTTTCATTTTTTTTTAAATATTGACGTGATTTCTAAAATTATTTAATACCATAAGAGTGGAAGATTTCAACTAACAACTTCACTTTAACCATGATTTTTAAATTCTGTCTTTATATTATACAATTTTTTTTTGTGTTAGGGTATTTGATATTATGTAGTAATATCATTGATTTATGTTAAGAAAATTGTATTGTATGTCAAATACATTTTAAGAAATCAAAATTATGACTTCAATTTTTTTGTAATTGTAGATGTGACAATCACATAACAATCACATACGAATCAGATAACAATCACATAACAACGATCACAAGAAATCAGATAGCAACCAAATTTTCAGGCGAAAGTTTTTGATATGTTTGCAAAAAAATAAAATCTAGAGACACACGCCCAATTTTCATTTTTTTTTTTTTATTAAAGTTGCAATTGCTCCTTTATTTTAGAGCTATTTTAAATATAGAAAAATGAATCAAGATATATACAAGATATAACAAAATTTTAAAACTATCAATGATAGACGTTGATAGACACTCACTGATAGAGTGTCTATTAGCGTATATCATTGATAGTTCTAAAACTTTACTATATTTTGTAAATACTTTCAACAATTTGACCATTTGAAATAATTTCTTTTTATTTTATTTTAATTTTGTTATTTGGAACTAAAATTTGAAATAATGGGAAAAGATAATTGATCTAGATTTATTTAGTAAGAGATTTAGAATTTTTTGGTTTTAATTCATAAAAGATTTGAAGGAATTTAAATGTGGATTGGGTTTCAGTCTAATTAAGAGGATTTGGGAACATGGGTTTAATTTAAAGGTGGATAATTAGTATGGAGATTTAAAATTTAGATTTCATTTGGATTTAAGCTAGTAGATTTAACTTTTGGGAGAAGATTAATTAAAGGTGAGTTGAGGGGAGAGATTTGGGATAGATACGATGGTATAAAAGGATTAAGTGTGTGTATATATATATGTATGTATATATATTCGTTCACTAGGGTTTGTTAAGTTAGGGAAAAAGAAAAGGAGAGTTTGGAGAGAAAAAAAGAAAAGAAAAGGGAAGTTATTAAGAAGTCTTTGTCCCTCTCTCGACACCCCCCACGTGAAACCCCCAATGTAAAGACCAGTGTCGTCTTGCTCCCTTCTATCTCCCCCTCATGCCAATCGTTCTCTCTCTGCAACAGCCCTCGCCACCGCCGGTCTACAACCCTTGTTGACGTCGCTCTTCAACCATCGTCGCACCTCCATTAAACAATATTCTGAACTAATTTCATGTCTTCTCGTGATCGAACAAAATATCGAGTTATTGATGAAGAACTACAAATCTCAACCAACTGAAACAATACCATTCCCTAAAGTGAATGTTATGAATGTTAATAATCATTGGTCGAGGTCATGACCATGATAGAGGAAAAAATAATTATTATTTTCATGGTAGTCATTCTAATTATTTAAATTTCAAAAGAACCATACAAAATGATGATCACAAAGGAACAAGATAAGAGTTCAAAGAGTGTTGAAAATAAATGTTTCTGATGCGTAGCTGTCGTATGTCAAAACACTTAGTTAACCCTTATCAAGCCTCCCTAAATGAAAAAAGAGAAAAATGTGGAAGCAAATTTTGCATACCAAGATAATGATATATTTGACCCATCCCATATGACAAATTTGGATGTGCCAGCTTCTTTGAATCTCCCAAAAAGAAGATTGGCATAGTTGGTGGACAATCAAGTATTTCTTTTGACTTTGAGAATATCTAGACTTAATATTGTTGTTTTCTTTTATCTATCTTTATGTTTTTTTAGTAACTTTTGTATATTTAAGGGTTTTTTTTTCTTATTGTAATTATTTTCTTTTAATGAAGAAACATGGATCACTTTCATATGTTGGGTGATTAAAAAATATGCAAAGAAGATCTATGTCTAGCAGAAAGTACAACTACACACACAATACTTACAAAGAAAAAATACTTTTCCAAATCGATAGTGTTGAAAGAAAGAGTAAATACAATATCAGGTTCTGCAAAACTTGATTTTTGGAAAAACAAATATTATTTTGCCTAGAGGAACAAAATTTACAATTTACAATGCATTATTCTCTAGTCAATAAAAGAGAAATCTTCTAAGTTTTAAAGATATACGTTCGATGGTTATCATATTGAGACTGATAGTAAGAACAATGTGGAATATCTATATATTATCTCTACTGTCTCAAAAGAAAAACGTATATTGGAAAAATTACCTGCTTTATCTTCAAGAATTTATAATACTCATATACGAGTAATTGAAACATATGCAACGATGAATTTGAAGTTCATGAATTCAGACATATTTACAATTTGGCATGACTAGTTGGGTCATCCAGGATCTATAATGATGAGAAGAATTATTGAGAATTCAAATGGACACCCATTGAAGAAGCAAAAGATTCTTCAATCTAATGAATTATCATGTGATGCAAGCTCTTAAGACAAATTAATAATTAAATCATCACAGCTAAAGTGGGAACTTCACCTGCCTTTTTAAAACGAATTCATGGTGATATATGTGGACCTATTAACTCATCAAGTGGACCATTTAGATATTTTATGATGTTAATAGATGCATCCAGTAGATTGTCACATGTGTGCTTATTATGAAGTCCAAATCTTACATTTGCAAGATTACTTGCTCAAATAAATATATTAAGAGTACAATTTTCTTATTTTACAATTAAGACTATTCGTCTTGATAATGCAGGTGAATTTACATCTCATACTTTTGATAATTATTGTTTGGCAATTGAGATAAGTGTTGAACATCTTGTAGCTCATGTTCATACACAAAATGATTTAACAAAATTATTCATAAAACATTTACAATTAATTACAAGACCATTACTTATGAGAGCTAAGCTTCCTTCTGTAAGAGTATATTAGCATGCAGCAGAAATAACAATGATCAATAAGGATTCTAATTAATTAATTTTGGCAGAAACTAAAACATGCTAAAAAAACAACTTGAACAGACGAAAAATAGAAAGAAGCTCACTGCTACAAAACCACTTGAAGAACTTTTCTTCTACCCGATTTTTCAATAAAAATCTTTTTAATCATGCCTCAAATTCACTTCAATCTTCTTTATTTATTGCAAGTGAATATGAAAAGAAGATGGTTGTATGAGATGTAGCTCGTGCTTGGAGTAATTGAAGCCAATGTAAGTGGTTTTTGTGTGAGCAAGTGGATGATGCTAATGGAAAAACCAATTTTTCCATTTTGTGAAATTTTCCAATTTTCTATTTTCATCAAAAAAAAGATTTCAAAATCCACTTGATTTTTAAATTGAAAATATTATTAATTTTATAAAATTAATTTTCTAATAAAATTAATAAATAATTATTTAAATAATCATTTACGTAATTTTAATTAATTTAATATCAAATATTAAATTAATTTTTACACAAATCCACCTTCATATATTTAAATCATATTTAAATATAAATTCTCTTATTTCGTTTAATTCTAATTTGAACGTTTCAAATTAACTTATCATGCTACTCTAAAGCTTATCCATTTACAAGCTAGTAGGGGATCTCGTGAACCTACAGATCATGAGCTCCATCGATCCGAGATTAATCGGTTAAACTCACTATACCAAATTAATCCTCATTCGTTAACTAATGTGTCACTCCACTATAGCCCATAGTGAAACTTCCTTCATTGTAGGTATACAATATCCACTTTATATAACCATATTAAGTAAGTTGATCCTTCCCAGGTTTTTCGTAATCACAGTTGGTCAAGATCACCATTTTACCCTTATGAATACATCTTGTTCCTTAAGTTCCTACTAACCCTCTAATGAACAATTTTTTATTCATAATATCTATGAATCAAGTTCTTTCTCTATCATGAGATGGTGGGGCCCCGATTGTTCAAGACATGGAATTAGTACTTAAGAAAACAACCTACCCTAAATCGGGTAAAAGTGAATTCCATCTTGCAGGGCTATGTCCCCGGCTATTCATCCAGTCTTATCCCCAAAATGGGAGGCTTATTGAGCAGTACTATTGGACTACTCTCACCCATACAGATCAAAGGATAATCCCGAAGAAACAAGAGTTCGTAGCTACTCAAGATTAAGATCGAGTTAACCTAGATTACATAATAATGAAATAGTCAGTTTTAAAGTAAACGATCGTTATAAAGAAAAGCGACTATTTTTCATGGTCCAGTCTATATGCAAGCTCATTGCATAGGATGCCTCCAGTCACATGTCTCAACATGAATGATCCGTGGATCACATCATTTATAGCACTTTAAAACTTCTTGTAACAACTACGGAGTGGGTCGCATCCAATAGTGTTACCAGGATGAGATACTCAATTTCATCCATATACTTATTAGACCATTTAGGTTATATACTATTAACTTGATCCTGTTTATATTACCATATAAAGTTAAAGTATTCAGACTATTACCATGGATATGTTTATTGGATTTTCATAATAGAATGGAAAATCAACAGCTTATTATTATTGATAAATAGAATGTTTAACACGAACTGCAAGTTCTAGGACATTCCCAACACCTTCATCTATATGGGGACATGCTATTTTACATGCAACATCACTTGTACGCATTAGGCCATTAGCTTATCATAAGTACTCGCCATTACAATTAGCTTATAGTCATGAACCAAATATTTTTCATCTGAGAATTTTTGGATATGCAGTATATGTTCCAATTGCTCTAGCACAACGCACTAAAATAGGTCCTAAAATGAGGTTAGGAATATATTTTGGATATGATTCCCCATCAATTGTTAAATATCTTGAACCCCCTGATGGGTGATGTATTTACTGCACAATTGGCTGATTGTCATTTTAATGAGATAAATTTTCCAACATTAGGGGGAGGAATTAAGAAATTGGAAAAAGAAATTACATGGAATGTATCATTATTGTCTCATTTAGATCCCTGTATAAATCAATGTGAACTCGAAGTTCAAAAAATAATTCATTTGCAAAATATAGCAAATCAATTACCAGATGCATTTATAGATACAAAAAAAGTAACTAAGTCACATATACCAACTTCAAATGTTCCATAAAAAATTGATATCCTAACACAACAAGTTGTCACTAATGAGTCTAGAACACACCAAAAGCGTGGTAGACCAATGGGTTCCAAAGATAAAAATCCTTGAAAACGAAAAATAATTAATAATAAAAAAGACTTAGTTGAGGATGTAAATACCCTGGAAGAAATCCTCGATATGACCAGTGAGAAAAATGAAATATCTAAAGATAATAATGAGATTTCAATAAACTAGTCATGACTGGAAAGAGATGGAATTGAAATAATGTAGCTATTGATAACATTTTTGCTATAATGTTCCTCTTGATATTATATCTGAAATTGAGGATCCTGAACCAAAATTTGTTGAAGAATGTCGACATAGAAATGTTTGGCTTCAGTGGAAAGAAGTAATCATGGCAGAACTAAACTCACTTTCAAAACGACAGGTTTTTGGACCAATAGTTCGAACACTAGAAGGTGTCAAACCCGTGGGATACAAATGGGTATTTGTGAGAAAAGAAAATTAAAATAATGAGGTCACAAGATACAAAGCAAGACTAGTTGTACAAGGATTTTCATAAAGGTCTGGTATTGATTATGAGGAGACATATTCCCTAGTGGTAGATGTCATCACACTAAGATATTGAATTGGCCTGATTGTGTATGAAAGTCTGGATATGCATTTTATCGATGTAGTCACAGCATATTTATATGGATCTCTTGATAATGATATTTATATGAGAATCCTATAAGCATTTAAGGTATTTGAAATATATACATCAAATTCCTGGGAATGGTATTCAATAAAGTTATAGAGATCACTATATGGATTGAAATAATCAAGACGGATGTCGTACAATCCTCTAAGTGGATATTTATTGAAACAAGGATATCAAAATAATCCAATATGTCTGTGTGTTTTTATAAAGAAATCACAATCTGGATTTTCTATTATAACTGTATATGTTGATAACTTGAATATAATTACAACTCCTGAAGAGCTTTCAATGAAAATAGACTATCTTAAGAAAGAATTTGAGATGAAAGATCTCGGAAAAAAAAAATTTGTCTTGATTTGCAAATTGAGCATTTAGCAGATGAGATATTTATTCATCAGTCAACTTATATAGGAAATATCATGAAAAGATTTTATATGGACAAAACATATCCATTAAATATTCCAATGGAAATCCATTCATTGGCTATAAAGAAAGATATATGTTGACCTCGAGACGATAATGAAGAACTACTTGGTTCTAAAGTACCATATCTTTGTGCAATTGGTGCATTTATGTATGTTGCTAATAATACAAGACCAGATATTATGTTTTCAGTAAATTTATTAGCTAGATATAATTCTTCTCCTACAAAAAGACATCGAAACAAAATTAAGCATATACTCCATTATCTCCAAGAAAAAACTAATATGTGTTCGTTTTATTCAAATAAATCAAATTTTGATCTAGTTGGTTTTGTAAATTATGGATTTTTATCTAATCCACACAAAGCTAGATCTCAAATAGGTTATTTGTTCACGTATGGATGAACTGCTATATCATGGCAATCGGTGAAATAGACCATAACGGCCACTTCCTCAAGTCATACTGAAATTCTTGCAATTCACAAGGCTGGTCGAGAATGTGTATGGCTAAGGTCAATGACTCAACACATTCTTTAAATGTGTGGCTTGTCTTCTAATAAAAATCTTCCAATAATATTATATGAAGACAACATAGCTTGCATAGCTAAAATCAAAAAATGATATATTAAAGGAGATAGAATAAAGCATATTTCATCGAAGCTTTTCTACACTCATGATCTTGAAGAAAATGGCGACATTATTGTACAACAAATTTGTCAGAAGGATAACCTGACAAACTTATTTACAATGGCATTACCAAATGCAACTTTTGAAAAATTGGTGCACAACATTGGAATGCGGCGATTCAAAAGTGATGTTTTCATGAGGGGGAGTAAATATATTGTATTCTTTTAGGAGTATGTATTATATGAAATATGTACTCTTTTTCCTTCACTAGGTTTTTTTTTTCATTGGGTTTTTCCTAGTAAGGTTTTAACGAGACATATTTCATATATATCTGGGCATCTAAGGGGGAGTATTATAAATATTATAAAAATAGATGCCCAATGTTTAACGTCCTAAAAGCCATGTGTCATTTTTCATGTTGTCCATGTGTCTTGTAATAATTCATGCTTAGTGTTCTTATAAGTCCACATCTTACTTACCACTTTGCCTGTAAATAGTGGCATTTGGTGGATCTTAAAATGATGCACATTGGTAATAAATCCACTTCAAAATTTCATTAATTTTCACATTATCCAATTTTATAATTTTAGTTATCTTATGATTTTTAGTTATTCTATTTTATTTTAAATTTTATTTATTTATTTATTTATTATTATATAAATATATTATTGTATTATATTTTCTCCATATCGGTGTTTCTTCGTGCTTCTCAATTTCATAACATATATATTTTTTCACTTAATTGCAACTCAATAAATTTACGTTAAATGATATAAAAGTATGTATGTATATATGCATGCATGTATATATGTATGTTGATGGGCAATCTTAAATTATGATTAAAATTAAATATATAAACTTTAACTAACGAAGTCAAAATTTCAAAGTAGTTTTACAAAAGTTTAAAAGCCACAGATTTTTGAGATGTCAAAAGAACAATACATATATAGGTTGAAAGCATTATCTCTTTCTCAAAAGAATAATAAATAAATAAATAAATAAATATAAATATAAATGGAAATGTAAATATATAGAGAGAGAGGGGTTGAATGCATTGCTTCTTTTAAGTAACAATGTTTCTAAAGAAAGCTAAAGTATGAGTTTCTCCTATATGAGCTAGATGCTTAAATGTTTCCAAATATGTTAAAGTCAGAAGTATTTTTATTTGAGCAAGAAGTTCCAATGTATTTAAGTATGTTTAAGTATAATTAGAATTAAAGAACATGAAAATAATCATAAATGAATTATAATTTTTAAATAATATGTAAAAATATCTATGGATATAAACTGTCCATTTCTTGCAATGTCGATAGAAAATATCCACCATGCAATTGTGGAATTAGATTCTTTAATTTTGATTATCTTGTCGTGTGATTTAGATGAAAATCAGATAGAGAAATTAAAAAAAGAACAAAGTTTAGTACTTTAGCATTGACAATAAATCTCTGATTGGAATGCATACCAAAAACTCACGTCGATACTTGAATAATGGACATCCATCATGATAATGATTGTTTATTGTGGTAGTTAGGAAGTATTTTGTATGTATTGTGAAACTATGTTGTTTGTTAAAAAAACACATATATAATATTAGTAAGTACAACCAATCTAATATTTTATGTTCAAATAAAATGAATCAATATAGCATTTTAGTCTTTTTCCAATGAATTTGTGCATTAAAAAATATTTTTGTTTTAGTGAAAGAAGTCAGGGGTAAGCAAGTAACTTGTGCTTTATTTTGTAGCAAAACAATTAATAAAGAAAATGAGTGTTTGCCTTAATTGTGAACCTTGCTCGTAGTCATATATCTTTCATGAGACCCTTGTAGGCAAATTGAAACAAAGATAAGGGTGACATTAAAGATATTTCCTAAGCAAGAGCAAGAAAAGAAAAGAAAAGAAAAGAAAAGAATTATGACTTGCAAAATAGAAACCTTAATGCCTAGTAAAAACACAAGTCTGGGGGACGGTGCATTTCAACTTAGGCATGAAACTTTAGTGAAACATGTGAACCATCAAGGACTATACTAGGTTATGACTGGTAGATAGCTCAGTGTGACATGTTGGCTAGTTAGTTGAGGGAAGTTGGGTCTAAAGGCAATAAAACTCTAGTGAGAGCTCCTTTAGGAGTTTGAATAAGCAAGACACTAAGGTTTGAGATCTCTCTTAAAAGTTACACGCTTTGCATTTACACTTGATCGAGCATATTCATTCACTTCCAATAGCTATTATATAGTTTCGCTTGCTTGAGGACAAGCACAAAATTAAGTTTCAGTGTGTGATAAATGTCAAAAAGTGCATATTTTCACTATATCTTTTGTTACTTTTCTTCAGTAAAAGAGAACTTCGTTTGATATTTGACCTCAAAATGGTCTAAAATGACTCAAATGAAAAAACACGTGTCTTTGAACCACTTTAAGTTAGCTTTAACCATTTTGGATCAATTTCATGAGCTTTTACAAGGTTGTCTTTTTTAAAGAAATCGAGCAGTGATTCGCCCACATCGAAACTCTAATTTTGACAAATTGCATCCAGTTGTTCAAACTCAATCCACACCCATCTTTCAAATCTAACACTAATGGGAGAACATAAAAGGCTTGAGTTCCAACCCTTCCCCACCTACCTTGGCCTACAAACAAAGGATTGGAAGTCTCTTCATTCAACAAATCTCCACTCTTTAAAAGAGATCTCACAAAGCTACAACAAAAAATCTTCAGAAACGAGAGTTCCTTTGAAGAACCTTAGTTCTAGGTCTTCCTTACCCGTGAGAACGTATGTAGAGTGAGGATTCAACCTTGAGAAAGGTTGAATCTGCCCTATAAAGCCTTAGAGAGTGAAATTTTGACGCAAAGTTTTGTTCTACTGTTTTTCCAACACCTATTTATTCATTGTTGTTTTATATTCTTTTACTTTTTCTTTAAATTTTACATTTGTAATTCATGGCTTTTGTATTAATGAAATCTATTCATTCTTCTCAAGTTATAGACTAACTTTCTAATGGATTTGGTTATGTGGATATCCTAAGACAATATTACTTAGTTAATGATATCGCATAATTTCACTTTGTCCTTTCTATTTCCTATGCTGTTTTACATGGAATCTTGTTAAATTAAACCAGTCATTTAATAACCAACTATTTAATCTAGCATGTTAGTTGAGTCTTAATACTAAGAATGTTAAATTAAAAACCGATTTCACAAAAAGAATATGAGACTAAGAACCTAGACATAGGTCGTCATATTTAAATATAAGGTATACTGTAAGACTTAGAAATTGCATGAGATGATTTAAGATTTAGGTAGTCATACACTACAAGAATTTTGGGCTTTAATGTCGGTTGAAAAAAGTGAAATTGGATGTATAATGTCGGTTTTGTTTTTTTAAAAAGCGGATCTTTAATGTCAGTTTTAAACCGACATTGTAGGGGTACCTTTAATGTCGGTTTTAAACCGAAATTAAAGATTCGCTTAATTTTTCCCTCTTCACTCTCCCCCTATTTTCTATTTTTCCTCCTTTTTTTTTCTCATTTTTCCCTCTTCACTCTCCCCCTATTTTCTTTTTCCTCCCATTCTCATACTTCCCTCTTTAGACCCTCTGCTTTCTCACTTCTATCTTCCAAACCCTTGCCATTCGTTCGTCGATAGTGGGTAAAGAGTCTGTCGTGGTGTAGATCTAGCTTCCATGCAGGTCTGTTCGTTGGACAACCCGTGCTGCCGCACCCAGTCGTCCGGATCTGAAATCCAAGTTTGAAGTCGCTCAGATCCGTGTGCCACCATTCGTCGTTAGATTAGAAGTCCAGATCTGAAGATCTAAAGTTCACCATTCTTCATTCGTCGAGATCAGTATGCTCTTCTTCTCTTTCCTCTCTTAAACTCACAGTAATTTTTGTTCTTATGTTACGCCTCTCAATTATTTGTGTAAATGTCTCAATGAAAGCCAGCTGTGGTTTCACTTCAATATGTCTCTCTACTCCTAGATTGGGGCCTTTTTATGTGTTTATGGCTTTTTATATTCGATTTTATTAATGGTTTTTTTGTATATGATACATTTGTTGAAGTATTGGTAAGAGGCGTTGCCAAGAGTTGCTCCTGCGTTAGGTATGCGTGAGCAAGAGTAGTGAAAACGAAATGTTGAGCGCAAGGCACTGGGTTGACGATCATGTAGCAAATGGGTAGCACTACACGATGAGGTAGGTGATCATGTAGGCGGCGCTGGACGATCGTGTAGCAACGTAGGAAATTAAACGATGAGGTAGGCGATCGTGTAGGCGGGCGTTAGACGATGTGCAGCAATGCGGGGTGCTAAACGATGAGGTAGACGATCGTATAATAGATGCGCGGAGCTAAACGATACATTAGACAATCGTGTAGATATGCATGGGCGCTGGACGATCGTGTAGGCGGCCGTTGGATGATTGGAGCAGATGCGCGGGTGCTGGACGATC
The DNA here is from genome assembly GCF_027475165.1 of Benincasa hispida. Lineage (NCBI taxonomy): Eukaryota > Viridiplantae > Streptophyta > Magnoliopsida > Cucurbitales > Cucurbitaceae > Benincasa > Benincasa hispida. Next base: position 25,459,542 of record NC_143483.1, read on the forward strand.
GTGTAGGCGGGAGCTGGACGATCGTGGATGTGCGGGTGCTAAGCGATAGGCTACATGATGGCGCTACGCGATGGGCATGAGCGCTAGACGATAGTCGTACTGCACTAGACGATCGTATAGCAGATGCGCGAGCATTGGACAATTATGTAAGCAGATGCTGTGTGAAACCCAGATTTTCATTTTTCCTACTTAAACAGGAAATATAAGGGATTAACTAAGTGAAAGTTAAATTCTATGTTGAAGTGAAGGAAATTTCTAAGTATTTAAATAGATTGTTGAGTAGCTTTGAGATAAGCCATAACTAGTGAAAATTTGGTTAAGTATAACCATGCGTTGGAAGCCAAAAAATAAAAAATGAAAGTATTTGACAATGTGTTGGTGTGGTGCCATGCGTTAGCCCTAAAGTTTTGAGAGGTTACTTGGGCGTTGAAAGACGCTAAAGTATGGCCGAGAGGAAAAGCTATGTGGGGACAAGCATGCAGTATCCTATGTTTGAGAGGTTAGTAGAGCATGCGGTAGCCTCAAGTTGTGCGGACATAGGCGCAAGGCGCTGGAGATGCGCACGCATTGATCGAGTATGCGGCGATGGTACGCGCACGCATTGGTCGAGTGTGCGGAGATGGTACTGCATTTCATCTTAGGCCTTTTACTTAGAATTATGAAGGTTGTTAAGCAGAATATGCGTCGATCATGATAGGAATTCATGAGAACATGAGTTTGCATCGAGCAGCATGTTGAATCTCAACTAACCCGTTATTTTGTGTTAATTTTGCGTTCAATGTTCTATCTTTATAGCTAATGCAGAAAATGAACGCAAACGCGAAAACCAGACCACCGCATAGACGACCGCATGCGGAGAAACACTCCATCGCAAAGGCAAATGCATCGATCAACGCAATGATGTTGCGGTAATCAGTCGTATGAGTCCATCGCATGGGAGTTGCGCTCGTCAAGCGATTGCAGTCATCGTGTACAGTTGCGATATTAAGCGAATGTGGTCATTGAATGGTTCCGACTGCGCGACAATGCAAACTAATAGGATCACGGAAGGTAGGTGGAATGAACGCATCAATGCATCTACCTTGAGAAAATCCAAAGATGATGTTGACATTTCACCTACCACGCTGTTAGTGGCAGAGGTTCAGAAAGGACAAATGCGTCGAATGTCAAAATTAGAGCAATCCAATTAATGTTGTCGGCAATCCAAGCTTTATAAATAGAAGCCAATGAGCTAAAATTCATTTTATCCAAGGTTTTCGCCTGAGGTTTGCCTATGGCAAATCCTTGCAATCCAAACAAACGCTTGAAAAGACGGTTGAGAGTTCTTCACCTCCTTCATCCATTCTAAATGACGACCGGAGAGTCACACCCCACTCCAGATTACCTCTTAACTTGGATGGAATGGTGACTGCAGTAGTTACCAGCCCTTTTACTGGCACTTACTACCTAACAAACTTGTTAACTTTTACTCCAAACCCTGAATACTTACATATCATCAATATACCAATATATTAACTCGAAACTTAACACATTTACATTGCAGGGTTTTGCAGCATTGTTCATACATGAATATTACAACTTAGTAAGCCCCATCTAGAATACTAGTCACTAGATAGACACATGTGTATTCACTATTACAGGTTTTCAATTACACTTCCTTCAACTTGTTTCTTTGAGTGGCAAAGCAGCAGCAGAAAAGTCTTTTGGGAACTGACCGCTACCTGAAAAGGAAAACATTTGAAAACGTGAGCTAGAAACCCAGTGAGTGACTTAATAAAAATATAAATCTCATGTTCAAAACCGAGAGCTTGAAACCATAATACTGAAACTAAAGTATACCAAGCAAACGTGTACATAAAACCTTTAAACCACCATTAAACATCATTATTTCTTAGTTGAGAACGAGCATACATTGCTCTAGCTCCCAACGTCTGTTACCGGCCAAGAGACCCATACTTCGGCCTCCATTTGCTGGTATATAGCCCTAGGAGAAGATATGACTGCCCTTATCCTTAGTTGAGAGTGAACTATTAGATCTAACCCTCAATGTCAACCTTGGTCGGGGAGAACCCTTTTTCTCAATCCCTCGACGTCGTATTACCTACGTGCACGTGGTTATAACTGAGTACTGTCATACCTTAGGTACTTGACTAGGATACCTTCTCATTGTCTTTCAGTATCCATCATATAACTAGTCATAAATATTTAGTTGACAGGATACCTTCTCATTATCCTTCAGCATCCGTCGTAAACATTTAGTTGAACACTAAGGCTTAGTGCTCAAATCATCATACTAGTTCATCCATCATACTGGTTCATCATAAAAATGGAGTTACTTAAACATACTGATAGTATTTGGACAAGATAACATATCTAAATCATGTCAATTCCATGGAAAACATGCTTTACATAACATGAGAAACAGTTTCACAAATATGTTGCTTGGAAATCCATTTAAACACTTAGCATGGGAAATATCTTCAAGAAATCATAGTTTCTAAATCATTAAAACAATAAGTCATCATATAGTCACTCACAGTTCGTTGGCCTCTTAACGGGTTATATGCCTCTCCTAGCTCTTCTTGGCCTGAAAGGACATAATTCCTGGTTAAATTACTCATAATTCTTACCAAGATACCTCAAATAGTTCATTTACAAAGGAACTTTCATCAACAAAGACAACTTTACTAGCGAGATCCTCCTCATGAGCGAGATCAGCGAGATCCTCATGAGCGAGATCAAGCTTTTCCTAGTAAACTGTCATCCTAGTGATACTAACCTTACCAGCGAGATTCAACCCAATTTCTAGCGAGATTCCCTTCTAGAGCGCCTCATCACAAAATTAGCGAGATTTCCTTCATTAACGAGATCCTCTTTCTCCATATGAGCTGTTTGCTTGTTCTTCCCAAGCAGCTGTCTGCTTATGCACAGCTTCTCTGTTACAAATTCAAAAATTCATAACTCAAAATCCAGCTCTCATTTGAAGAAACTTCCTTCTACAAACATGTTTAGAATTGAGTTACAACATTAACTTAAAATTTCAACTCAAAATTTCTCGTCGTTTAATCTGGAGATTCAAAAATTCATCATTGGCCCCAATTCAAGCAACTGCCTGCTTGTTCAACAATTTTCAATTCAAACTTCAAAATTATATAACTCAACTTCCAGGCCTCATTTTAAAAAGTTTCATTCTACAAGGTTGTTTATAACTGAGTTAATAATATTTACTCAAATGTTTAGCTCAAAACGATTCGTAATTCGTCCTAGAGCTTCAATTTTTCACTGATGGCCTAGATTCACCCGAGAAACGAACCCTTCATTTTTATTTTTCCCTTCCGACCTTATTCCGGCGAGTTTTCCTTCCAGTAGCCTTGCCATAGAAAATAGACACTCAGAGCTTTCGAATGCCACTGGAATTACATAAATAGCCTAAGTAATTTGTCCAAACTGACCCAATGAACTCGACCTTCTTGCTTATATTACCTCCAAAAATCCAGCATGAACCCTCCTTGTGCCACCTGGCCCACTATTGGTGATGAAGACTAGGATTTAGCAAATTTCCTTTTGCTAACTTCACTCACAATATTACTTCAGAACCATACCTCATTAGATGGCATGGTCTCATTCATATGCTTATTATGCATTCCATCATCAAGCATGACCTTCCTTAGCCTAGTCGAGTTTTGTCCTACTTTTACACTTAGCTACCCAAGAACCTATTTCTTCTTGCTTCCATCTTCTACCCTTCCTAAGACATGGCTTCATTTAGCTCATTAGAAAACATCACATTACTTACTCTTACTTGATGTAATTAAGGTTTGGGTTTTACACGAAGCCTTCGACTGGAGTTAGATCTCGAGGGAGTCAGCTCCTCCACCCATCCATGGCACCACCGGTAGCCTTGACGCACATCCGCTGAAAGCAAAACTTTTGCTTCCAGTCGGTCATTTCTTTTCCTTTCTTTTCTTATATTGTATTATATGACATTTGGAATTAAGGGATTAATACAATTATTTTCAATGCATTTCTTTGTTCCTCCAACTCCATCTCCATCTTTTTGCTTAGTATCTTTACGTTCATTGTAACACTTAGTGGGATTTCTTGGGTATTGCATACTTAGTCATGTGATAAGGGATATGAAGCATGTAGTAAACCACCGAGAGGTGTGCATTGTGTGAGTGTGTGAGAAAATCTTATTTTCTTAGTGTGAAGCTACTGCAACGCCTGTTTATAGGCTAACGCATTGCTTTTCTATGAGTGAAGTCAACAACAACCAACTGCCTAGGAGGGTAAGTGGTTGGACGCATTAAGCAAAGGGCTTTAATAACACTATCAACCGACATTAAAGATTGACAATAAAGCCCAGAATCTGTCCATTTTATCAATTATTGTCTCTTTTTTTAAAATTTCATTGCCGAATCCATTTTTTTAGTCAAAAAGTATAACATGACACATCATCATCGAACACTGTGGCTATGACATATTATTTATGTACGGATTGCAAATCTATTACATTTAATCCACAAATTCTACTATAAAATTATAATTTAAAAGGTCGTACAATAATTTAGTCCTTGAAAACACAAATTACAAGTAATACAAACATTATGAGTTTACTATCCCTCTCCACTTGGTAAGTATGGATCCCTTCATAATTCTTCTTGAACAGACCCCCCCCAGCTTCAGCAGTGTTTGGTTATAGACATCTTTGTCTGACCACTATTGTCCAAAGGATCACAAACAAAAAAGGTTTAAGACAAAGGATTGAAAGTGAAAATGTGATCAAAATTCATATTCAACTAACCGTGTTTATTGAGAATGTGTATGAAGGTACATTCAACAATATAATGTTTATACAGCTCCAAGACTTAACAACAAAGATTATAACAACAACTCTTTAAAACTCTCTGGAAGTGTAACTGTGGCTTGTGGCAGACCTTGACCTTAGCAACACCCTAGAACTTCTCACCTTTCGCTACCTGGGAATAAAAACATGAAAGAAAAGAATGAGCTTCACAAAGCTCAGTGAGTAGTAAGCAACTTCTAGAGTATATTTCAACTCATAAATAACAAGCATATCATAAATACGAGATTACATTAAACCTCAGCCTTGAATGAGTCTGTTCTCAACTCTATCTACACGCACGGTAGATAGCTAAACTGATAACTACTTAGAATGAGTCTATTCTCTACCTACACACACGGTAGATAGTTAAGTAATACTAATCATGAACGCTTACTCCGCTGAGTTCCCTTTTGTTCCCAATATCTCCTATGTGCATATAGCTCTCCATGCATGGGCTCAAAAGCTAGGTCCGTCGGTCCTCTGACCATCCCATACGAGGTTCCTCCCACAGGCTCATGAACTAGACCTCTCGGTCCCCTGACTATCCCGTGAGGTTTTACTTTCGGGCTCAGGAACTAGGTCTATTGACCCCTTGACCATCCCGATCACATAATCTCATTCATATGCTAGGTACTCCATAACATAAGTATATATAATTTACTCTAAAAGATATGCTTTAGTACTTAAAGGAAAGAACCACTCACCTTGGTAAGGATAGGAATCTTTCTCTTAGAAGTTCCTTGATCTTCCCAGGCTCCTCTTTTAAACCCTAATTTCATATTTAATTTAAAGCTCCGATTACTCATAGTTATAGACTTTATCTCGAGATACTTCTTTCTACAAAAATGCTCTAAAATGTCTCAGGAAGCTTACCTCAAAATCTTAGCTCCGAACTCATCGTGGTTTGGATGGAATATTTAAAATATTAAGACTGGCCTAAGCTTACTCGACAGCTCGACCCTTCTGTCTTTTTCTCATTCTCCAGCCTGATTCCTTGGAGCTTCTTCTCCGGAAGCTCTACCCTAAAAACTAGACTCTCATAGCTTTCAGGTGGCTTTAGAATCACTCCAAACACACGAGTATTCTGGGATAACTCTTCGTCTCAAGTGGATGCTACTTCCAAACCTTCCTGTCCGACAACATCTCCTTCTCTTGGAACTTCATGACCGACGCATGGTCTTGCTACCAATGCATGCGTTCTTCATCAGCATGTAATCTCCTCCCAATTAGCCTTCATACACTCTTCTTTATGTCCTTTTAAGAGAATTTCAGTTCTCATCTAAAGTCCTTGGCCTTATTTATAGGCCTCCAAGATTTCTCTAAGGCCGACACCTCCTACTTGGCCGCATGTTCAAGTGTTCTTTCCTTACACTATTAACGAAACCTTGCATCATCGCAACCCAAGGTGTCCTCCTCTTCCTTTAGCCAACACATAGCCCTCACATTTGCATGTCTTCTTGTGCATCCACCTCATTTGCTTAAGGCTTAAGATTTCTTCCTAACAAGCCACATGTCTGGATGACGACCTTGAATGCGTCCATCCTCCATATGTGTCCATCTTTCATATGTGTTCATCCTTCATATGCGTTCATCTTTATATGCGTTCATCTAACCACAAATGCATCCATCCAAATGCTGCAACATTCCTATGTCTGGACATCACCCATTGGCGCATGCGTCCATCCCATATTTGCGCCCTTGCGGTGTCACCCTTCAATCCATTGCCGCCTAGTACCTTTCCCCATATGCGACTCACTAACCTTGATTATGCCATTTCCAATTAATGCAACCTTATCTTGTGCATCCCATTGACACAACTTCGTCGCATATACTAGATGCTCGCAAGGCTCTTCCTTGGCCGCATGCCCTCTACCGCATGGCTTACCCTTGCCCTATGTGCTCAACTACGATAATGACCAATATTCTTCCCCCACATACTATTTGCTCAAGCCTTATCCTATGCATCCACATGTCTCAGATGTCTAATGCATATAGCACATCTCCAACACATAACACCAACGCATAGTATTGCCGCATAACACCAATGCATAGTATCGCCATATGATACCAAAGCATAGTGCTGCCGCATACCATCGACCACATACCTTCGCCCGCATACCTTTGGCCGCATACCATCGGCCACATGCGTAGCATCGTCGCATCAATCGCAAATCCATCGCAGAGCATCATCGCATGCCATCGCATAGCATCACCGCATGCCATCGCGTAGCATCACTGCATGCCATTGCGTAGCATCGCCGCATACTCGATCAATGCGTGCGTGTGATGACAGAAAATTGGAAGTCAATTTTACTCGACAACCAAAATCCCGTGGACGCAGTATGCGATGCATGTTCCTAAGATATGCATTGATAGTTATGCGTCGATGATCATGCGTTGGAGTGAATATGTGTTAATAAATGTATGCGATAACCATGCGTCCTGCCACAAGTTTTCTTGCATTCACATGAAGTATAACATGGATGCAAGTTTCTCGGGTAATCCGAGGTCAAACATAGGGACTTGTAGCTATATGTTTGTGGTGATGTGCATGCGGCGGTTGAATAAAAGAATGGAGAGGATGTTGCTAAGTTAATCCTACTTCTACTCCTATCTAACAGACAACGCAATGAGGATATGCATGAAAGGTAGAGATACGACAAACCTTGACATGAAATAAATGTATGAAAAAATAGATAAAATGCGGAGATATTTTCATTGCAACCCTAAAAAGTGACTGCGAGGGCAACTCTAGTCAATGCAAGCCAATGCGCTCATGCTACACTCATGCACGACAAGCCATTTTCCAATGGAAATGCGGTGCTCCTAAGTCTAGGACGCATGTGTTGAATGCAAAAGTGTCCATAGATCTTATTCCTAAGTCTCTACTCTTTTCCTATGTGATGATGCAAAATGTACATAACGTTGCGGTGACCGCAGTTAATCGTATCCTATCTCTAGGATGCATGCGATGGGTTAATAGCAAATAGTGCTTATTCCTAAGTTCCTATCTCTTGTATTATGTGTTCTAATCTGACTCTCTCGAGCCAGATTTTGACCTGACCTTCCCAAGCCTAGATCCTATCCTTAGACTACCTTCCCGAGTATCCCTAATGGACGAATGATTTAATGTCGGTTTAAAACTGACATTAAAGATAACCAACATTAAAGGACTTTAATAACACTATCTTTAATGTCGGTTTAAAACCGATATTAAAGCCCGAAATTCTTCTAGTGATAGAAATACTACTTATACTCCTAAAGAAACTTGTGAACAAGACTAAATAGGAATAGATTTTCTATCCATGTTGGGGTAATGTCGATTTGATGTGGCCACATAGTTTAAGATACATAAAGTTTGTTGGTTGAAACTTGACTTGTCATCTACTGTTTATTTTAATATTCAACACAACCGAAATCTCATCTATTTTCAATAGTTATTATCGATTTTGTATTGACAGTATTGTTGAAGAAATAATTAATTACATCTAATCTTTTCGGATACAATACTTGGAATACCACTAAGCTTATTACTTTTTGACAATATACACTTGTACTAGACCAAATTTAATTACATTTTCATCATTCATACATGTTTGGTCGTTCAAGCTTTTGGGGTGGATGCTAGAAGTTTAATGTTGACATGGCTTGATCAAAGTTCCTTCATCGAGGGAGATTTTGGGATATAATTTGAGAGATCTTGAATACACGATTATTGGTGACTGCAAACATATTTGTTACAATGTGTGTATGTGCGTGTGTGCATATGCATACTTGTATGTATTGTATGTGCATGTGCGTGTGGAGGTGAAATTAAAAATGTTTGAATTGGACATTGGGACTAAATCCCGATGTAAACACTGGAAAGCAATTGAGCTATGGTATCACAAACAAATAAATACATCTTCCACAGTATTGTTTACTTCTCAATCTTTCTGGGCTCCACAATATCTCATTTCTGCAACAAATGGATGGTCTCCATTCAACTTCCCCACACATAAACACTATATTATATTCCATTATGAATGAACTAAACAACGACCAAACTCATTTTTTTAGGTTCAAAAAGGAAAAAAAGGGAAAATTTAAAATAATACGATAGTTTTAAAAACCATTTATAAATATATTGTACTTTTGAAACTATTTAGAAATATATTGTTGTTTTTTTTAATAGATCGAGTGTTTAAAATTCGACCTATTGAACCCTCGACCTTTATTTTTTTTTTCAATAATTTAGAGATCGAAGGTTGGAAATTCGACATCTTTTCTTTCTTTTTTTTTTTTAAAAAAAATCCATTTTATAAAAATAATTTTTAAAAATATTTTATTATTTTTAAATATTTGAATCTCCCTGTATTTTTTCACTTTACATCTAGCTTTGTATTATTTGTGCAGAAGAAATAGCAGTAGTATGTACCTTGAAAACTCAAGCATTCAGACATTTCATTTTTATTTGGAAAAGATAACTTTTTGATCCATGGTTTTCAATCTATTTTCTATTTAGTCCTTAGATTTTAAAATGTTATATATTTAGTTTTTAAGTTTTGAGTTTGGTTTTAATTTAGTTCCTAGATTTCAGAATGCAACAATTTTACCCCTCATATTTGAATTTTGTTTCAATTTGATTCATGTATCTTGAGATTTACACTTTTAACCTCAAATTTTCACTAAATATGTTTTTCCGTCTTTTGGAGTTATAGATTAAAAATCGTTAAAAGAATTATAAATAATTAAGTTTTACTATTTTTATCACTTTTAAAATTAAATTTAAAATTTCACTTCTACTTATTTCTAATTAATTAATAGAAATTGATAGTAATGATTGAAATTAAATATTTAATGAAAAATTAAAATTAAAAATATAAAATCTTGAAATTCATGAATCAAATTGAAATAAAATTAAGATTTCAAAGGAAAAATTATAACATTTAAAATTAAAAGACTATTTAATAAAGCAGTGATAATGATGTCTCACCAACCTCATAAACATTTACTTCCTGAGTTATCTAGATTTTAATTAAAAGAAAATGTCCCTAATTCATATAGGATTGTATGTATTTAATAAGTCAGTAAATACATGAAATAAGGTGGGTAAGCTTTAGTCTATCAATCCTCCACTTTCCAACCTATTCGGAAGTGTGTCAATTACGAAAAGGGAAATGCATCAAAGGGAAAATTTTCCTCACTTTTAAAAATTAAATTTAAAATTTCACTTCTACTTATTTTACTGCTGCGATTATACCAACATGTCGATCTGAAATTAAACACACCTCGTCGTGTGTTACAAGTGTTTCGGAAACCATCCCCATGAGTCTACGGACTCTTCATCAGCAACGGCAAATACAAATGGAAGAAGATGATCGTTCGAGTCAACTGATGTAGCAATCGACAATTTTCCTCTATATTTGTCGTACAAGTGTGTATCATCTATCTGAATATCGACCGACATTTATTAAAAGTTTCTATACAAGGACTAAATACCCAAAATACAGAAGTTAGGATAACATGGCCTTCAGTAAGCGTTTCTTTCACTCTCCACTCAACACGTGTTCCGGGATTGGTCTGCTTAACCATATACAACCACCTGGGTAACAATTTGTAAGACCCACCCCCTATCACCAAACACTTTAGCCAACGCTTTTCTTTTGCCCTTCCATACCCTATGGTCAGGAACATGATATCCAAACTTTGATTTGATGTCGAACTGCAGTCATGCCACATTGATAGATGGTTTTTCTCTTACGGCATCACAGAACTCTAGTGCAGTTGTGCCACACTGATAAATGATTTTTCTTTATTGCACGAAGTCTCTACTTGCAACCTTCTTCCCACTTCTTACACTGAATTGTCCAAATCGTCGGTGTCGATTCAACAACCTCATATGGTGCGTGACGTTTTATTGCAAAACATTTGACCGCGTGTTGTAGCATTTTTTTGTCTTGACAAATCATCCTTTTATACAATTGAGTATTGTCAACGTCCACAGGGGCTATAATTGGATCATATTCTCGAGTGCTATCTAGTACATTCATATCCAAATCGTTGAATGTATTTGAAAGTAACTCATGTTCACGACCATCGAAATCCAACTCTTCAAATTCATCATCCGTTTCAGTTATGAAGTCTCTATACACAATAATTTTGTATTATACTTTTTATAAGAAGTATATTAAAAAATCACAATAATTTTGTATTAAACTAAAAATATTAAACTTTTTAATTTATAAACAACAATTTTTTAAGTTTTATGAATATCAACTTTTTAAATATAACAATAAATTAAACTTTTTATAACTATTTTTAAACATAACAACAAATTAAACTTTTCAAATTACAATGAGGTAAACTTTTTAAAACTATTTTTTCAAATTTAATGCAAAATAAAAAAATTAAATTAAATTAAACTTTTTCAAAGGAGGTCGACGATTCAAATCACTCTGACACGCATTGCAGAGATTTGGATTTTTAGCTAAGCGATCGTGTAGAAGTTTGATCGTGTAGTAGGGAAAGAGAGCTCTCGAGAGGCCATCGCAGTGTGCCCTCATTGTGTACTTTCACTATGCGATCGTATAGTAAAACTTAGCGATCATATAGCATTTGGTATACGATCATATAGTAAAAGGTATGCGATCGTATAGGTTTTGAGAAGACCATCGTCTATTTGTAATAACTAAGCGATCGTGTGGGAGTTTGTGTGCGATCGTGTAGTGAGGAAAGAAAGCTCTCGAGAGGCAATCGCAGCATGCCCTCATCGTGTACTTTCACTATGTGATCGTTTAGTAAAGATCGTGTAAAATTTGGTATACGATCGTATAGTAAAAGATAGGCGATCGTATAGGTTTTGAGAAGGCCATCGTCTATTTGTAACAGGTAAGCGATCATGTAGGAGTTTGTGGGCGATCGTGTAGTGAGGAAAGAGAGCTCTCGAGAGACCATCGCAGCGTGCCCTCATCATGTGCTTCCACTATGCGATCGTGTAGTAAAGGTTAGCAATTGTATAGCATTTGGTATACGATCGTATAGTAAAAGATAGGTGATCGTATAGGTTTTGAGAAGGTGATCGTCTAATTTTAATAGCTAAGCAATCGTGTAAGAGTTTGTGGGCGATCATGTAGTGAGGAAAGAGAGCTCTCGAGAATGGGAGTTCAGAAGACGTTATCGCGGAGAGGTCATCGCAATGTGCCGCTCATCGTCTACTTCCACTAGACAATCGTGTAGTAAAGCTCAGGCATCGTGTAGCATTTGGTATACGATCGTATAGTAAAAGGTATGCGATCGTATAGGTTCTGAGAAGGCGATCAAATAATAATAATAGTTAAGTGATCGTGTAGGAGTTTGTGGCCGATCGCAGAGGATTTAGTAAGCGATCGTTTAGTCATACTGAGCGATCGGGGAGAGATTGTAAACGATCGTTTAGCTTTTAATAAAGAAGTTGTTCATCATTCACTTGTTCTTTTCGGAAGTTTTCACCTATTGTTACGTTAATAAAAAATTACTAAACGATCGTATAGTAATTTTACTAAACGATTGTGTGAGATCGTGTATATAATTACTAAACGATTATTTAATTTCCTATAGGTCGAGGGTTTGTTCTATAATTTTTCAACCCTCGACCTCTTTGAAATTTTCTCATCTTGCCTACAGATCTTCTTTAGTTTTCGACAGGTCGAAGGTTGAACCCTCGTCCTCTTCTCAATTTCCTTTAGGTCGAGGGTCAAACCCTCGATCTCTTCTTTAATTTTCGACAGGTTGAGGATTGAACCCTCGTCCTCTTCTCAGGTCGAGGGTCAAACTCTCGATCTCTTCTTTAATTTTCGACAGGTCGAGGGTTGAACCCTCGACAAAATATTTTAAACTAAATCCCCGCCTCGAAATCTCCAAAACAACCATAGATTTCTAAATAGTTTGAAAACCACTATATTTCCCTAAATATTTTTCGTAATCACAATATTAAAAAAAAAAAAAAAAAAAAAAAAAAACTCATTTTTTTAGATTAATTTACAAGTTTAATATCTAATTTTTTAGACGTTTGAGAGAAGAAATGAAATTGTTAAATACTCAAGATTGTGAAGTTTGGTGAGTTGTTTAGTCATGAAGTCTACGATATAAAGAATTAATCAGATATGAAATTAAGAATTTTTAGACCTAGAGCACACGAATTTTTTGGGCTAAACAACAATTCCAACTCATTAGGCCAAATATCGCTTGGTATTGTCTCTATTTGGTATCTCAATTCTAAAAAAATATGTTTAATAAATATGTAAACTTCCAATTTTATATCTAATAAGTTTCTAACTTTAAAAAGCATCTGATGAAATCTCCTGTGTTCCTAAACTTTAAAAAGTGTGAAAATATTTTTTTTTTCTATTATTTTGTATCTAATAAGTCTTTGATCTAGGGAGTGCTTGTATTAATTTTTCAAATATTTAATTTTAAAAATAAGCCATTTTAAAAAATTTGTAGTGTTTGTCAACCATTCAGAATAGTTTTTGAAACACTTACAAAGTGTTTTTAAACCTTTTTTATTAAAAGAGTTTTGGTAATAAAAATGACTTTTTAAAACAAATATCTTTTCATCTTATAAACTTAACGTTATTTTTTAAGCTAGTCAATCCGAGATTTTGGTCGAATTTTCAACTTTTTTTTTTAATTAAATTCATGTATCTCGGGTATATAAAATCTAAATTTAGGCTTCAGCTGTAGGAATTTTCAGTTGTTGGAAGCTTAATGTATGCAATGTTGTGTACCAAACCCGACATTTGCTATATAATAGGAATTGTCAGTCGATATCAATCCAATCAAGATTTGATCACTAGACGATGGTCAAGACGATCCTCAAGTATCTTCGGAGAACGAGGAATTACATGCTCGTATATGGAGATAAGTTTGATCCTTACAGGATACACAGACTCTAACTTCAGACCGATTGAGATTCTCGTAAATCGATATCGAGGTCAGTGTTCACTCTGAATGGAGGGGCTGTAGTGTGGTGAAGCATCAAGCAAGGATGCATCGCAGACTTCACTATGGAAGCCGAATACATAGCCACTTGTGAAGCAGCTAAGGAAGCTATTTGGCTTAGGAAATTCCTTTCAGATTTGGAAGTTCTTCCAAATATGGATTTGTCTATCACTCTGTATTGTGATGACAGTGGGGCTATGGCAAATTTAAAGGAGCCTCGGAATCATCGTCGGGGTAAGCATATAGAGTGAAAATACCACTTGATCAGAGAAATTGTGCATCGCGGTGATGTGATAGTCACGAAGATCGTGTCAGAGCACAACGTTGTTGATCCCTTTACAAAGGCTCTCACGGCTAAAGTGTTCGAGGGTCACCGAAGAGTTTGGGTCTACGAGACATATGATATCTTGTCTAGGGAAAGTGGGAAATGATACTGGGGTATGTTCTAGTTTATTGTATATTTTACATGTTTTATATTATATTGTACATTAGTCTTCTGAGGCATTAGAACAAGTGAGAGATTGTTGGGATTGGTGTCTTAATTCTCCCGGAGTCTTGTTGTTTATAATTATACACATTGTTTTATGAATAAAATAATTGTTATTTTATTCTAGCATTTACTCATATCTAATAAACAAAGCTCCATGTGTATCTTATGAACTTAAGCATTTATATATGATACGCAAGTGGATCATGCCTTAAATGATAACCTAGATAGGTCTGTAGTATAAGGATTAAGGTGGGATACTTGATCCTGGTGACACTATAGATACGACCTGCTTTGTAGATGTTTACAAGTGTTATAAACTACTATAGATGGTAGATCTTGACCATTCATGTGGAGACATGTGAGCAGAGGTGTCCTATACAAAGAGTTTGTATAAGATCGGACCACAAGATGACTAGACTCTGTATATAACGTTGTTGACACTGGAGACTTACATCTCACCTAAATGACCATAGATGACACGACCTCAATCCTGAGTGTTCTGGGAACTCCTGCTTTTGAGGGAAGTCCTTTGATTAGTATGGATGAGAATGGCCAGATTGCCAATTTAACATACCTACCTTTTTAGAAACTTGTCTGATCTGGGAGTTGGGAGCTCACTTACACAAGATGGAATTCACTCCTTCCTCGAAGCAGGGGTAATTAATAGATTGCTCCCTTAAGGGCTGATTTCGGGGCTTGAACATAATGGCCACAGCTTCTCTTTGAAAGAGAGGACTTAATCATAGTAGGACTATGACTTATGTTCATTAGAAGATGCAATGATACTTAAAGAGTTAGATGTAACTACAGGGGCATAACAGTTATTGGTCAAGTTGTACTTACGAGCGATCTATGAAGAGTTGTCACACTGTTGATTGGTTAAGATGGACACATAATATACCTATGGTAAGGAGAGTTCAATTGTCGGTCTTTAGTGGAGTGCCTGGCAGTTAATAGATGGTGGATCCCGTGACTAAAGAGTTTAATCAATTATTCACGTACCGTTGGAACTTCAAGCTATAGGTCCATAAGGTCCCCTTGGTAGCTCAATAGATTCAAGTTGAGGATCAGTTCTTGGTGTTGATTTGAAATGTTCAAATTGACAAGAGGTAAATTGATTGTATATGATATGATCAGTGTGGTATATGAGATACATCAAGTGGAGGATTAATATAAATGAGATTTACATTAAGTAACATGGAATAGAAAAAGAGCTATGGTTTATATGTTTCATGAGATGAAATATTTAAACTATAGGTTATAAATATATTATGGTAAGTTAGTTATCATTTGTAATTATAATAATATTAAATATTGGATAATTATCTCTTTTTTTCTAATAACCAATTGAGTGAGAGGTTATTGATGATTTCATAGTAACCGTGAGATAAAAGAAAAAATGTTTTCCTAATTTTTAGAAAGAGAGAAAAAAAAATATTTGCAAAGTTGTTAATTTGCTCATGGAAAAGTTATCAAGTAAATAAGATTTACTAAGCGACAACTTGAAGTTAACTAAACGATCGTGGAGTGTTCTTAGGCGATAAACACTCAGCTAAGCGATGAGCTAAACGATCGCATAGCTTTTGCTAGCTTTTCCTAAATGATTGGGCATCGTCCTATATGATAGGTTGTTTCTTCTCCCATTTGCTCAATCGTTTACGTGATTATGGTTCCTCACGTTTTTTTGCCTCAAACCAAGTCCACACAGAGCCCACCCTCTGGATTCTCACACCGAGAATACTAAGGTAACCTTCTTGGTGGTGTCATACTCAACTCGACACTGACGAAGTTTTGTGGAGGCTGTTCGCAGTGTTCATGACCTTGGTGATCGCTTAGTTCAAGTGTGCAGTGTTCGTGCAGTATAGTGGTCATGTTGGACGAACGTTTGTGTATTGATGTGACCGAACGTTCGTGATCAATAAACTTGAAGATGAGTCTACAAAAGTATGTTGTTCTTGTCCTTGATCTATTGTATAGCATGCTGTAATTTCTGTATTTCGCATAACCGCATGTTTCATACATGATTGAAATTTGAAAAGATCATTTCGTTGCTCATGGAAATCCTCGTGTTCGATTTCCTTCAGTCTCTTCATTCAACAAATTTCCACTTTTTAGAAGAGATCTCACAAAACTACATAAAAAAATCTTCAGGAACGAGAGTTCCTCTGAAGAACCTTAGTTCTAGGTCTTCCTTACCTGTGAGAACGTGTGTAGAGTGAGGATTCGCCATTGAGAAAAGTTGATCTGCCCTAGAAAGCCATAGAGAGTGAAGTTTTGACTCAAGGGGTTTGTTCTACTGTTTTTCCAACACCTATTTACTCATTCCTTATTGTTTTATTCTTTTACTTTTTCTTTAAATTTGACATTTGTAACTCATGGCTTTTGCATTAATGAAATATATTCATTCATCTCAAGTTATGGACTAACTTTCTAATGGATTTGGTTATGTGGATATCCTAAGACAATATTACTTTAGTTAATGATATCACATCATTTCGCTTTGTCCTTTCTATTTCCTATGTTAGTTTACATGGTATCGTGTTAAATTAAACCAGCCATTTAACTTAGCATGTTAGTTGAGTCTTAATACTGAGAATGTTAAGTTAAAAATAGATTTAACAAAAGGAATATGTGACTAAGAACCTAGACATAGGTCGTCATGTAACCTTAAATATAAGGTATACTGTAAGACTTAGAAATTGCTTGAAATGATCTAAGATTTAGGTAGCCATAGAAACATGGAACTGGCTACTTAGACTCCTAAAGAAATTTGTGAACAAGACTGAATAGGAATATATACTTAGACTCCTAAAGTAGTTCTAACTCAAGTTAACTTCAACCATAGTATAGTTTCATTTAACCTAACCTTTTGAGCTTTCACCCTAGGGTAATTATGAGTTTAGGAGAGTGAATTGAAGAGCCAAAAATACTTTTATATTTCTTGGTTGTGCATGCATGGAGGAGGGATAAAAAGAGGTTTACTTATTTTCCAAAAACATTGTTTATTTTAAGTTTTCCAAATGCCCTTTTATTTATCCTTAAGTGAGCATAAAGAAATCTGAAAATTTCTTCCCTAACCCATACCCTAGTACTATAAATCATATTTCTTAGAGAGAATATTGTGTACTTAAAGTTGTTCCAAGCAATATTATTGGATTTCACAAGATTGTTGAACGGTAGGATCAAATCATTAAGAAAAATTCCTTTTCAATCTCATTTTGTAGTGAATCATTCCCTATTGATTTTTTGTAGACCTTAAGCATGATCATACCTCATTTCTAAGGTATTCAAGCATTTTCTCAAGCTCTATGGTCACTTAAGGTTTTCTCCACCCATCATTACTGTAGAGAGGAAAACACATCAAACGGTAAGGATAGTTTTCTCTAGCTTTCTATTTCCGTTAGAGGTGGTTCTTAGTAAACCAAGGTTTTCTCTAAGTGCTATTTAGATCTCAAACTTTTGATTTTAAGCCTGAAAATCAGAAAGAAACATGGTTCAAAAAAATCCCTAAAACTAATATAAATTTGTCATTATATGGTTTATGCAATCTTTCTAGCTTTAGTTTGATTAATATCAAAATTAAAATGTGTTGGCTATTAAACTTTAAATTCATGATTAGTAGCTTAAAGATAGTCAAAAAGTATGTTTAAGGCATTAAGTTTAATTTTTAAGGTTTATTTTTCGTAGGGTTTAAATTTGGAAAAAATATTATTACTCAGGTTTTCAATTTCTTTTATTAATCTTAAAATTTGCAAATCATCTCATGTATGTTTTTTTAGGTATGGATCAGAAGCTAATGTAATCACAAAAACGATTAACTTATGAGATTCATAAAGTATTACTAATGATAACTATAATAATTACTCAGTAATTTAGGTTAGCCATAGGTGTAGTTAGCTAGTTAATGAGCTTCCTTTACAAAAATTAAATTAAAAATTTTAAAACTTAATTTAAATCATGCTAAATGTTATATAGAAATCTTACAAAAGATTTAGATTTCAAGCTTGAGGTAAGTAGATTCTATCATAAGTTATCGAATTGAGTGTTTTATTATTTTGTTGTTTAACTGTAAAGTTGTATGATTAGTTGTAAGTAATTTTCACCATATGTTGCTAATTCAACATTTTATAATATAGTTGTGATTATTTGTATATGGTTACTATTATGATTGACTTTCTTTTGAATAATTATCAATTAAGTGTTTTTTTAATTGTGACATGTTGACTATTTCAATTTGATTCTAGATTATTAGTTATTTATTTAATTTTTGTTTTGTAATATTTGATTGATGTCTTGCAAAGCATGTTACATTGAGTGATTTTTCAAGATTCCATGTCTCTTAGAATTTATGTTAGTATATTGATTAGTAAAATATGTTTAGGATAAGCATGCCAAAATTGTGTGTTACATTATGCATTGAAGTCTAGTTTACTATTTATGTTTCATGGGAATAGAAAAGAATATGTTATGCATGAAATACCAAAATTAAACAATTATGTTATGAGGCTAGAAGTATGATATGATAAGTAGGTTTTTGCTAAGGGTTTTAGGCTAGGAAACAAGCTAGTTCATGTTAATGGTATTTATAAAGGGCAATTACGTTGTAAATATTACCATGTGAAATTGACGGTTATGGTATGTGATACTTCTATATAACATGGCACCAAATAAAGAATATAAGTATGTATGTAAGGTCATGTAAGCAAGTGCATGTTTATTTAGGGTATCTCATGGTATATTGTGCCAGGATAGGATATGCATGCATGCAAGCATGTTGTGTGTGATTGAGCATAAATGTTCCTTATGATGGGAACTACTTACAGAGTAGTTTTATACTACCTCTCATGATTTTTCTCTTTTTTTTTTCCCCAGATAGTTATGTAGATGATGATGAGTTCAACAAGGATGATCTTACCATTGAAGAGGAGGAGCCATGAGACGGTTTCTAAAAATTTTAGTTTAGTTAATATAGAACCACGTGCTTATTTTATTACGTATTTTTATTTTATAACTTTCGCTGCTTACTTTAGTTTAAGTTTTATTGAGCATGATAAGACTTTTTTTTAAGAAATTATGTTTTTGAGTAATGATTTTAATTTAAGTTAATTAAATATATGTAAAAATTGGGTCATTATGTTACATCCGAGCTCTCACAGGATTGTTTAGGTTGAGAGATGAACTCAGACTTGAAGCCTTAGAAAGAAAATTTATGATGATATGCCTGGACTCAGCACAGACAGAATTTCGAAAAAAATCCCTTTGTATCCTTGATGCCAAGCTAGTCAAGCAGAAACTTTGGAGAATGAGGCCCGAATAGACATTTGAAAATCAAAGGGTCGATACGCACAGCGCCTAGTATCCATCGTTACGCTAGGACTACTGGTTTTATTTCATTTGATCATTCTAGCGTTCACAGCTAGTCTAAAAGAAACATGCTCCACGAGTCCCCTAGCCCCGACCGGCAGCTACTGGATTTCCCCATCTCTCCTAAACTTCCCCCGGTCTTCGGCCTGAGCTGTATAAGGCAGAAACTCGTCTCACGTACGGTTCGGAGGCCGAGCCCCACCCCAACAGTAATGGTGCGGCTTAGGACAACTAGCAGTCTCTTTTTCAATGGTAGTGAATCTCTCTCTGTTGTGCTTGTTGGTATGGGAAGAAAAGTCGTGATAGGCCCTCTCCCTGGTGCTTTTACTTCGACCTGTAATCTTTGCCTAGGAATTGGAATTTCTCCTGTGACGAAGACCATCCATGACGATCAAACCCACATAGATAGGGACAGGCCTTCAAACAGAACGTGTCGGGTCCGTCTCGGTAGCATAGATCTATGGATCCAGTGTTTGAAGTTATTCGTTTGTGTTTCGATTCCACGGTTCAGACGGAGAAGTTTTAACTGCAGCGGATACGTTCTAAATCGATTCTTTCACTATTCTATCACTCCCGGTTCACTTCACTCCCTAAAGGCAGATTAAGACTAAGGCTACTCTCGGGAGGCAAGGAAAGAGATATTCAATCAACCAAGCAAAGAACCACTACCACAGTCTTCACCAAGACAACAGGAAGGAAGAGAGTCAAGGGCAGGGTAAAAGTTGCCCTTGACTCTTTCAGTTAGGAGAATGTCATTTTGCTAGGAAGATGATCTGACGCAGAGGCTTTTCGACCAGTTACTGTCCGAGCAGGGAGAATAGTCTAAGAAGACTCAACTGCCAGAAGAGGTTTCAAAGTTAAGAAAGGTAAAGATTCATCCCCAGTTCTTGTTCGAGAATCCGCAGTAATAGATGAGACTATTGGGATTGAGCTTTCCTTTTTGGAAGCTCGCTCTCGAAGACTGAATTTAGCTGCCAACCCTAGTAAGCTGGCTAAGTACCTAAACTATGCCTTCAAGGAAGTAAAAATACTTAGGAAAATTTCTAAGTAATGGAGGCATAGTAGATTGAAGTAAAAGAATTTGGTTAAGTGTTCAAACTATGCTATGAGAATAAGAGTTGGATTCATAGCATAGAAGAGAATTTTGGATGCGTGGAGGATGTTAGAAACTATGCTATGAGAAAGAAGAAACTATGCTATGAGCATGAGGAGCTATGCTACAAGCATAAGAGACTATGTTGTAATCATGAAGAGCTATGCTATGAGAAAGAAGAAACTATGCTATGAGTATGACGAGCTATGCTACGAGCATAAGAGACTATACTGTGAGCATAAGGAACTATGCCATGAGCATGAGAAGCCATGCATTGAGAAGAGGGATAAGGTGAAAGCATAGGAAAGAATTGGTTAAGTGTTTAGTGAACCATATGTTGAGCTATGCACAACCAAGAATGAAACTAGGGTTGGGCACATAGAGTAAGATTGGTGAACGTATAGGGTATTCAAGGGAGAGAATTTGGCTAAATGTTGACCAACATATAAAATTATAAGTGAAGGAAACCCTAAAGATTGGAATGTTGGACGCACAGATGATGAAGTGGGCACATAAATGGCCATGTGGACGTATACTTTGAAGTGAAGAGAGGCAAAGTGGATGCATGACTATGCCTTGAGCTCAAAGGAGAAAGCTTGTTTTGAGAAAGAGATGGAAACCAAGGAGAAATGAAGTTGAGGGAGAGTTTGACGCATAAGGGAAGAGTTGGATGCATAGGAGGACTTTGTGGATTCTATTTTGGGTCTATGAAGGGCAAGATGGAAGCGTGAAACGATTCAATGGGAATGAATTACACCAAAAAAACCTGAATTGTCATAGTTGAACACATAACTAAGGAGAAAAGCACAGTCGGATGCATAACCATACTATAAACCCTAAAAAGGAAGCTATGCTATGAAAAGGAGACAAATTGGTAGCATAGTTAGGGAACCATGCATCCAAACCTAGTTCACCATGTGTTGAACACCTTGTGGGTGCATAAGATGTGATGGTGGACACATACAAGGCTATTGGTAAGGTGCCATGCGTTGACTTAAGTTATTAGGAAGCAAGGTCAAGTTGATAGTGGAGTGAGGTACGTGGCTCGACCAAATGAAGTCTTGGACCGAGCCAAGGATGAGGTGGACGCATGGAAGAGAATGCAAAGTGTTGAAGTGCCATAAGGGATGCTACATATTGGCTTATGCATAGTGAAGACACTTAAGCCTTGCATGCAAGTAGAAGGCATCAAGAGGTATTGCGTTGGGCTTTGCATGGTGTTGACACCTAGGTTTTCCATGCACTCTAATGTGTCATGCGTTGAGAGCATGCAGAGGGTAACAAGGATACTTCTGAAGGCCTATAAATACCCTAAGAAGGTCTCATTTCACTTCACAACTCAAATATCCTCAAAGAAGACTAAAAAAGGTGAGAGTTAGACAGAATTAGAATCTTCAGGGGTAGTCTATGCGTTGAAGAGGAGGCCTATGTGTTGAGCATACTAGACCAAGCGTCCAACTTGAGGTCAATGCATTGAGCAAATAAGTTTAGGTGTCCAGAAGAGCTACCACATGCCCAACTGCCTTAAAGAAGCCCTACCCTATGTTGTCCAAGAGTATTCAGAGGCCTAGTTTCATATCAATTGGACTTAGTAAGCTAAGTTTAGGGCCAAGAAGGTATTATAAGGTTATTCTAGCCATAAACATAAGATTCGAAGTTGTTTATTTGAAAAAATAGGCTCGAGATCTAAGGAAAAACCAAGGGAAACTAGGAAACTCGAAGAAAATGAGAAAACCCTACTAACAAACTGTGAGTGGTATTCTTTAAAAGTTTCTTATGAAATTTTATATATAGATGTATGTATAGCTTGTATGATGATGAGAATACATGACACGAGTGAAATTTTTACTGGATGGTCAGGAGGTCGTTGAGCCTAGTTCCTGAGCCTGTGAGAAGAACTTCATATAGGATGGTTAGAGGACCAATAGGTCTAGTTTCTGAGTCCATAAGAGATGGATCTATGTGCACATAGTAATAAGAGAGATATATTTAACTATCTACTGTGTGTATAGGTATGATAGGGAACAGACTCATTCCAGCTTGAGGTTTGAGTAATAACCTCATTATATCGATATGTTGATTGAGCTATTTGTTTCTAAGGGTTGGAAGAGACCATGTAAGTTGTTTATCACTCATTGGGCTTCTTGCTCATTCTTTTCCTTTATGTTTTTCCTTCTTAGGTAGCAGAAGAGTCTGGGTTACTGCGAGAAGACGAGGTCTGCCACGAGTTAAATATTTTTATAATAGTTTTAAAACAAAAGGATTGGGCAAATGATTTGTAAACCTATTAAATTATATGGACTTAAATTTCAACTATATGAATTTGAAGTTAATTTTATTTTCGGCTAAGTTGAGTTAAAGCTAGTTCAGTAGAGATGGGCAGTAGGTATCATAAAAGAGTGGTATCTGCCGTCCTCACGCCTCCTTTTGGGCTTGAGAGGTAAGCTCGGGAGAGAGTATAACACATTACATAAATACTTATCCACACATTTTCTACTCATGATAGCACTTGAAAATGTATTATCTCACTGATAGGATCTACTAGCATGAAACAGAAGCAAACAGAATCAATAAGCACTCTAATAACATTTAATTTGAGTTCTAAAAGCATGCTTAAATAGAAATTTAAGAAGAGGGTTTCTTAACAACATGCCTTTGATAAATTCTCCCAATTCCAAGCTATTCTTCATGTGATTCCAGCAATAATTCAACAGTGAACCACCAAGAGATCTTCTCTACTATTCTCAACCTTGAATTTGAGTGGTGGAACTAAAAATGGAGTGAGTTTGTGAAGGGAATTGATGAGTTTTCAGGTGAAGATGAAAGTTGCAGCAGAAACCATTTCCAGCAACCAATCTTAACCTCTTTTCAGCCAAAATGGAGAACTTTTTATCAACTCTTTTCATGCAAGCATTAATAGAAAATGTGAATGCCAGCACTAAAGTTGATTGTTCAAGTGGACAGGTGGCGTGATTAGGAGGAAACACAGCTTCTCCATAATGATTTTATGGAAAAATCCCACTAAACCATAAACTTCCAATTATTGTTTCTAAAACACAAATTTTGATTAATTTCCAAAATAACCTAAAATTTAATTTAATTAATTCATAATTAATTAAAACATCAAAATTCAATTTTTCAAATTAATTTGATTTTTATTAATTAAACATATTTAATTAATTACATAACAATTTAATATCAAATATTAAAGTAATCACACACCTAATTTTAAACATGAATCAAATTCATGTAGTTAATTATTAAATCAACATTTAAATATTATTAACTCTCCAATTTTATTTAATTTCGATAAATTAAATGTTAAATAATTATATCGAATATAATTATGCAAACCCTAATTTTTGAATTTGAACTTATTCAAATTCAAAGCCTAATTTCAATTTGAACAATTCAAATTGATATTATTCCAAATTCACTTAAAGGTGTTCATGTTTTACGAGCTAGTAGAGTGACCTTATGGACCTACAGATCATGAGCCCCAACGATTTAAGATTAATTGGCTAAAACTCTTTAGACCAAATTAATCAATATTTTTTTACTATCAAGTCACACACTATTGCTCTATAGTTGCACTCTTCTCACTGTAGATATATTTGTGTCCACTTGATTTAATCATAATCAGTAAGTCAACCCTTCACAAGTTGTTCGTAATAACTACTAAGTCAATATGCTATTTTACCCCCGATATTACATCTTGCTCATTAAGTTCCACTGATTCTCTAATGAACAATTGGTTTTTGATCCAATGAGAGGGTGGGGCCCCTTGTTCAAAATCTGGATTAAGTACTTAAGAGAACAACCTTTCTTCTATCCCTAAATTGGGTACCCTATGTCCCCAGCTATCTACCTGGTCTTACCCCTGAAATGGAAGATTTATTGAGCCGGCACTATTGAGCCAAACCTCACCTATGCAAATTTAAGAATAATCCCGAATAAACAGAAGTTCATAGTTAGCTCAGGATTAAGATTGAGTTACCTAGGTCATCTAAGCGAATTAGTCGGTCTTAAATAGTAAACAACGTTATAAAATAAGAGCGACTTATTTCTTTGTCCAATCTTATGCAAACTCATTGCATAGGACGCCCCCACTCCTCATGTCAATACATGAATGAATCAGGATCACTTCGTTTGTAGCACTTTACAACAAATTGTAATAACTATAAAGTGGCCCCCACCTGATAGTATTACCAGAATGAGGCATCCAACCTTATTCATATACTATAGATCATTTTGACTATTTACTCGAATCTGATCCAATTTTATATCTCCACATAAAATTCAAGTATTCATATAATAGCCATGAATCTTAGTTTATTGGATTTAAACTTTATAAGTACAATTTATAGATTCAATAACAACTTTATTGAATAAATGTTGAATAACATCTTTATTGATAATAGAATATGTTTAGCTTTACAAACTGCGAGTTTTAGGACATACAACCCAACACTCACTTAGTTTAATTCTAGATTATTATGTTGTTTAATGTTTTATTCTATGTTTTTCTAGGTTTCTAGCACCTAAAATGTAGAAAAATGTTAGGGGTGACGAATGAGCTAAAACGGACCATTTGAAGCCCTAATATATCACTGGATCAAAGAAGAAAATTGACGAATTTGCCCATAAGACCTAGCATTGAAACGTTGCACAACACTAGGGTCAATGTTGGACAATAGTCGCAAGCCAACACTGTTGCAGATTTTTACCTCGCACCATTGAGCGACATTGCGAGGTGTTAGGTTTTTTTACCCAGTATTACGACGCTATTAACAAGTAATAATAACTTATTTCTTCATTTAGGTCATCTTATCGTTCAATTTTCTCCATCTCTCTCACCTTATTTCCCGTTTTCCTTCGTATTTTTCTTGTTCTTTGACATTTTGACTTTTATTCTTCCATCGTGGGCCTCTATTTGTGGCTAAGGTGAGTTATCTAGCTTAGGAGTATGAAAAACTCATCAAAGCATGCTTGGGGTGTCAATTGATAGGCTATTTTGAATGGTCCAATTTACAATATTGCATTACTGGTTTAATTCAAGAACAAAATCGGACAGAACTTAGGCTAACCAAGTTTTAAATGTCTTAGCAAACCCTTAATGTTAATGCACATGTGTAGATTTTTATGGACACTATCAAATCTAATCAATCAAGCATCTAGTTTAATTAAGTTCTTAATTAATGAACTCAACGCTTGTGAATGGTTTCAGATAACTTGGCTAAACCCTTGCATGTATAAGAAATTATCTTTAGACGTCTTATGATCAATTAAATAATTGGGTGGATATAAACTCCTAGGTTAGACCCACTTTTGAAGGCATTGGAATACCCCAAAGTCAAAGAAAATGAACGAATAGTGTCTCATTTTCATTTTACGGAACACAAAATTCAAAGGGATGGAAACTATGATAAACATAACTAACTAAGAATGAAAATCTTCTTTAAATACAGAGAGTAGAGATGTCCAATTTTTCCACAGGGCCGGGCGGGGATTCCCCGATTAGGCAGGGAATGGGGGAGGGAGTGGGGAGAAAAAAATCCTTGTGAGATAAATGGGGATGCATTCCCTGTCCTCGCCCCCAACCCCGGCCCTGCTCCATTTCCCCATCCCCGCCCCGATTAGCTTTTACATAGTATAGTTATCTAATGTTATGTTATTATTATTATTAAATAAATATTACATTTAAATTTCAAATTTGATTATTTATTGGGAAAGATAATGAATATGTTTAAATTGAATGTTTAAATTTAGATTATATATGTGAATAATTTGATTTATATTTATTTCTTTGTACTAAAAAAATTAATTAGCTTTTTTAGGCCAAAATTTAAGTAATTTTTTTTAAAATTCAAATTGTCATATAAAATTAACAATAATAAACAATTTGGTGATAAAGTTAATTATTTAATTAAAATTTGTTTACATTAGTGATTTAAATTAATTGGCTTTTTACAAAAAAAAAATAACGAGGAAAAATTCCCCGCGAGAAACCCGATCCCTGCGAATTCCCCGCGGGGAATCCCCGCCTCGATCCCTAGAGAGAATTTCACGGGGATGGGGAATGAAATGAGGAGCAGAGACGGGGATGGGAATGGCATCCCCGGCCCCGCCGGGTCCCGTGGACATCTCTAATAGAGAGGAGAAGGGAACGAGAAGCTCGTCTTTGAAGAACCAAAATCGTCATGTTTTCTCTCCACAACACGAACACGAACAAATCTCCTTTGTTCTCTCGAACTCAGCAATTTCATAAACACAACACTTCAACGTAATTAAAAAGACTTCACCACAAGAGAGTTTGAGTTGTTGTCAAGGATGACAATCAATAGAGAGGTATGAGCTTAATTTCTTAATTTTGGTGTGGTTAGGATGTTGAGAGTTTTTTTTTTCCCTCCCGATAGAGCATAAACATAGAGAGATTTTCAAGAGGATGAAGAAGATCATGTTTATAATAACCCCCTTATGTGAAAACTACGTATATCAGAGAGGGGGATTGAGGAAGTTATTAAAATAACTCCATCCCTTTTTTAAAATTCAAAAGTTTAAAAAAATTGAATTTTAATAATAATAATATATATTAACTATCTTAATATATATATATATATTAAACTATATGTTATACCACATACCACATATCACATGTAACCTATAGTTTATAATATATCACATATAATATAACCTATAGTTTAATATTTTCTCATATAATTTATAATATTAATATGAATCATATTCATAGTAATTTTAAGAGAAATTCTTATAAATAGAAAAAATCCAAAAATATTTACACTTTATAGCAAAAAGTTCTAAGAGTACTTGTGCTTTTGAAACTTTTTGTTGTGAAATGTAAATATTTTAAAATATTTTTTAATATTTAAGAAGACCCCTAATTTTAATCTATAGTTTTTATATAGATTACATTCATATAATTAATTTTTTGAATCATATTCAAATATTTATTTCTCTAAAAAATTTATATTCCAATATATCATATACATTATATTAATTATATCTTATATAATTAATTTTCTTTAATAAATTTGAACAATTCAAAGTAATCCAAAATTAATTTGATTCTCATTAATCCTTATTGAGCTAACAAGGGAACCTTATGGACCTATAGATTTAAGCTCCAATGATACTTGATTAATTATTTTTAATTAAATTAATCAACCTTCATTAACTACTGGTCACTCCACTAAAGACTGACAGTTGCACCCTTCGCACTATAGATATGTTTCTGGGATACCCTTCACAAATAGCTCGTAAGTACAGCTAGGTCAGCGTTACCACTTTACCCCTATAGTTACATCGAAAAATTAGTCATAGTCCAACTATAACTAAATCCATTTCGGACCATAAGAGGGTGTGACACCACATTGTTCAAGACTTGGAAGTAGCCCTAAAAGGAGCAATTTATCTCCTTACTATAACAATAGGGAAGGGTTAAATTCCTTCTTGTGTAGTTTTGTTCCTAGCTCCCTAATTAGACAAATCTCCAAAATGGTAGGTATATTGAGTCGACGAATCTGGCCACTCTCACCTATGCATATCAAAGGATCGCTCTCATAGGCAGGAATTCACAACTTACTCAAGATTAAGGTCAAGTCACCTATGATCATCCTGGTGAAATGTAAGTCTCTTCTAGAAATGGTGTTATAAAGTGAGACTATTCATTTCATGGTCCGATCTTATACAAACTCTTTGTATAGGGCTTTGTACTTGCACGAATAAGTTAAGAAGGTTTTTTTTTTTATTATTGTCTCATGGATTGAATATGCCTGTATGATTTTCTTTCTTGCAAATGTTGTCCTTTAAATACATTGAGACTCAGGTTATACATCTTAAAGATTAGAGAAAATTTTATTTTATTGTATGTTTGAGAACGATCAATAATAAAGTTGGGGGTGATTTGTTTGCACTTATATGTATTATCTCGCTCAGCTTAATTTGGGGTCATTATGTGCTTAATATATTTATTCTATGATTTGGTAGGTTTTGAGTACCTAAAAGGTAGAATCGAGCGTTAGGGTGAAAAAGAAGCTAAAATGAACCATTTGGTGCCCTAATATACCAATAGGATCAAAGAAGTAATAAGTTGACTAATTTTCCCTTAAAACCTAGCGTTGCAACACTACATAATGTTAGAGTTGATGCTAGAAAATAGTTGTTGGTCAACAGCCTAGCATTGCAACTCTGCAGGGTATTATCACAACGCTATTATTGATTTTCATTCGGCAACATCAGTGATGCTATAAGACGCTCGACTCTTTAGCTTAGCATCATGACATTATTGTCATATTGTAAATAGCCTCCTACTTCATTTATCTGATCCTCCAATTTTCTTCATCTCTCTTGCCTCCTTTCCCTTTTCCTGTCATATTGTATTCAATTTTATTGAATTTATGCCTGTAGTTCTAGAATGTATTTGAATTTCTATACTTAGATTTTATGTTTAGATTGATTACCCTTCATTTACTCTATGCTAGGCTAAATATTTGCATATGACATGTAATCGTATGTTAATAGTTGAGTAGCACAAATTAAAGCATGTTTGTGTGTCAATTGATAAGCTATTTTGAATGGTCTAATATACTCCATCTTGACATGCACTAGCAAGCTTCTACGATCAATGTTTTATATGTTTTATAACAATGACACTTAATATTTGAAGCAGTGATAACACGCCTAAAGATTTTATATGTTTTAAATAATGACACTAATATTTGAAATAGTGATAATGTTTTCGTTTCATATTTTCTGTTTTCGTTCTTAAAAAATAGACTTATTTGATAATATTGTTTTTTATTTCTAACTTTTAATAAATGTGTCTAAGAAATGAGTATATTTTATCTAGTGCATTATCATCAACTTATAATGATTTAATTTGTTTTATTTCTAATAATTTGGAATGAATATTAATAAACTATTGATACACCAAATTTTATATTTCGAATTGAATTTTGAACGACATAGATAAGCTTCTAATATACTTAAACAAATGTATTTTTAAGAAGTAAATGATCTACTGAGTATATACCAATATTTGAACTAAATTTTGATTTCGATATACTACTAATCATACACTACTTACTAAATTTGCAAATACCATAACATAATTAAAGTCCTGATATATCAGTTCACCGATATACCAAATATAAAATATAACAAATATAAAATAACAAATATTAGGAATCTGGCAGATTTTAATCATTGATACGTTTATGTGGCAGTCAACTAGTATTAGGATAAATTTTTATCACTGATACTAGTTTACTTCCCATCTATATGTATCCCTAATAGAAATCTATATCATTGATAGATTTCTATTCCTGATATTGTTACTTTCCTGATTATTATTTTTTGCGGGCTTAACTTGAATACTTGTTATTTTGTACCTAATTAATATTTTTGAAAGACATGCTGTCAATTGGCGAAGCAAGAAGTCACATGAAATGTAGTCTCTGTAATCGTGTTGGTCAAAATCCTATGAGATGTAATCTAGCACCAATTATATATTGATGTAATCTTTGCAAATGAAATCTTTTACTATTGCTATACATTTGTTTGTTATACTAATAATTCTTAGGTAGTTGTAATTTTTCTTGTGCTTTTTATTTGAAATCCATCAATAATCATAATCTACCAAGTGTAGGATTTGATGGGACCGAAAATGGACCTGTCATGGAGTCTTTTTCGACCATCAGATACTGTCAGGGACAATGGATCTTCACATATCTCCACAATGGTATGATATTGTTCTCTTTAGACATAAATCCTATGGGTTTTGCTTTTGGTTTCATCACAAAAAGCCTCATGGAGATAGTTGTCCTCTCTTATAAACCTATGATCATCCCTTTATTTAACCGATGTGGGGACTTTGATCACATTTTCATCTAACCAATACAATTTATAATACTAATCTATACAACTACTATTATTTATGAGTAGTATTAGTAGCAAGAACGGGTTGGTCCACAGGAAAGTGCAGATTTGTTTCACTTAGCCAATTTCCTAATTAAAGCGGTGCATGGGGGAGGGTTTGTATGGACAAGAAATAAAGTGCGAAAAATAAAAGAAAACAGATAGATGTAAGGAGTATTTAGTCTAGAAGGAAGAAGATTTCCAATGCAATTTCAATCATTGAGCTCTCTTAAATAAACATACATTTGATTTACATTAGTACAATTATTTGCTTTACTTAACCAATTTGTTCATCTAGTGTCAAATTATTGGAAAAGCTAAGCAAGCACATAATTAAACCAAATGCATGTGTTTGTCCTCTGGGTAACCTATATTCCTTAGCATACACGGATTCAACCTTTGCTACTTATATGATTTAAGCTAGACAAAATAAGAAGATAATGCGTGCAAACCCAAATCTATAGCTAAGACATAAAGTCATGGGTAGGGGTGTCAATCCATTCACAAATATAAATCTACCAAGATTAAAATCACAATGCATTCATATAATAAAGAACAGTCTCATAAAATGTACATTAAATTACTTACTCTGAAAACTAGAAAACTACTAATCTCGAAAAACCATGAAGATATAGAAGAAGTTAGGAAGCATCCAAATGAAAGTACAACCCAAAATGAAAAGACCTAGACTAAAAAGATAGAAGAAGAAGAAGAAAATAGGTTGTGGCTTTTGGAATCCTCTTGTTAACTAATGAAAGGAGCTAAATTTATGCCTCTAATCTCACTCAATTCCTTATTGTTGGGATTTGTACTCTAAAGCCACGTGATTTATTAGTTGAATAATTTAACTATGAGTTATGCAATATTAATTTATCCATTTACCAGAAAAATTCAAAGTTATCATATGTAGTCTTGAATAATATGTAGTTGACATACAAGGTGGATCATGTTCAAGAGATAACCTAAAAGGTCTATAGTATATGGATAAGGTTGAGTACTTTATCCTAGTGATACTATGGATATGACCTATTTTATAATAGTTACAAATGGTTTGATCCAAAATGTTTATGGGATACATGTGAGTGAATGTATCATATACAAAAAGTTCGTAAAAGACCATATCGCAAAATATTTAATCTCTCTTTGTGAATCCATTAATTGATGAGATTAACATTTCATAGGATGATCATATGTTACTCGATCTTAATCCTAAGTGATTTATGAACTCTTGTCTATGAGATTAGTCATTTCATTTGCAGGGGGAGAGTGACCCAAGTTACTGACTCAATAAGACTACCATTTTTGGGACTTGACTAAATGAGGAGCTGGGAACATAACTTTACAAGATGAAATTCACTCCTTCCCGCATAAGGTAAGTAGATGAGTAGTTTCCTTAAATGTTGATTTTGTATCTTGAATAAGGGCCCCAACCTCTTACTGGTTCGAGAGGGACTTAATTTATGGTTGGATCATAAAAAAATTGTTCATTAGAGAAATTAGTAGTACTTAAGGAAAAGAGGTAATTACAGAGGTAAAACGAACATTTAGTCTGGCTATAATTATGAACAATTCGTGAAGGATGGACTTGCTTATATTGATTATATCAATGGACATAACTTTTACTAGGTACCTAAGAGTTCAATTATGGATCTATAGTGGTTTTCCCAATAAATGAAGATTAATTTAATTAAAGAGTTTAATTAATTAATCTTCAATCATTGCCGCTTATAATCTATAGATCCATAAGGTCTCATTGCTAGCTCACCATGGATCAACAAGGATCAACTATGTTGAAAGAAAATTTGAAATGTTCATAAATTTATGAGGGAAAATATTAATTGTATTTGATGCAATTAATAACATGATTTATTACAAGGTTTATTTGAATGAGATTCAAAATTATAACTTTATAATATGAAAAATTAATTTATTTCAATATTATTCAAATAAGTAATTAGTTATTTGGATGAGATTCACATAAATAAATAAACAATTTAATCTGAACAAGGTTTGAATTAAATAGAAATGAGAGAATTTATTTATTTGAATACAATTCAAATAATTAATTATTTGGATGAGATCCATATAATTAGTTTATTTAATTTAAATTAGATTTGAATTAAATAATTTGAAGAAGAATTAGTTAACTAATTTGAATTGGATTCAAATAGTTAATTATTTAATTTAGATGAGATTCAAATTAAAGATTCTGCAGGGATAAATATTTAAATATGATTTAAATATTTTAAACTATTTAATACGAGATATTATTTGATTTAGATATTTATAAATATTGGATATTTTTAAATATTTCATTTAAAATCTCTACCGAACGGTTATCTCAATAAGATTAGGAGTAATCTATAGAATTCTATACATAGGGCCGTAGAAGTCCTCATAAAACACACTCTCTCTACAAGAATAATCTCTAACATTACTCTTAAACTCTCCCTCTAGAAATTCTCCCAATTTTCTTAGTTTTTTCTTCCATATTCCCTTTATTCTTTCAAGAAAAGGTTCCTACAAGTTGGATCTTTTAAGAAGTGGTTCCCACAAGCTGGATCCTTACCAGAGTCATAGCAAGGAAGATCTCGTGAAATTAGAAGACTTTCAAGAAGGAGACTACTGGTTCGAGGAAGAGTTTTTTGTTGCATTTGTGGATCGAAAAAGTTAAGCCACTTAACCTTCTCTTAATTATTTATATTTTTAATTGTTTCAAGAATCAAAGAACGTGATCACGCGCATCCACTTGAATTCAATTCCCTTCACTTGTTATGTTTAATGTGCTTTATTGTTTATTTTCGTAAAAACTTGAGAAAATCGTGCATTTCAAAGTATCACATGCCATTCGAGGTTAATTTGGAGCTATTAAGAATGATACTGAGCACCTAAAACTTCAAAGGATGCAAATGGACAAAAATGCCCTCAAGTTGTCTGGCGCAGCGATGCAAATTCTAGTAAGCAATGAAGTTCAGCAGCGCCACGATGCTCCAAACATTTTACACAATGCCACGTTGGCGTTGCAACACGATGTTAGAGGCAGAAGGTCCCTTTAGGGCAGGTTCTATACATAGGGTCGTCAAAAATCCTCATAAAACACACTCTCTCTATAAGAGTAATCTCTAACTTTACTCTCAAACTCTCCCTCTAGAAATTCTCCCAATTTTCTTAGTTTTTTCTTCCATATTCCCTTTATTCTTTCAAGAAGCGGTTCCTACAAGCTGGATCTTTCAAGAAGTGGTTCCCACAAGCTGGATCCTTGCCAGAGTCATAGCAAGGAAGATCTCGTGGAATTAGAAGAATTTCAAGAAGGAGATTACTGGTTCGAGGAAGTGTTTTTTGTTGCATTTGTGGATCGACAAAGTTAAGCCACTTAACCTTATCTTAATTATTTATATTTTTAATTGTTTCAAGAATCAAAGAACATGATCACGCACATCCACTTGAATTCAATTCCTTTCACTTGTTATGTTTAATGTGCTTAATTATTTATTTTTGTAACAACTTGAGAAAATCGTGCATTTCAAAGTATCACAGGCCATTCGAGGTTAATTTGGAGCTATTAAGAATGATAATGAGCACCTAAAACTTCAAAGGATGTCAATGATTAATATTGTATGGGCATCCTTTCTTGCTCCCGATACTAGAATTTCTAATCATAGGCTACATTTACCCACTTTCTATTTATTTCATACAACTTATTTCTATCCACTCTGAACCCCGCTCCCCCCATTTACCACTATAACTATAGAATTGACTTAAATGAAATTTTATCTTGCACTTCCCTGCGGATTGGCCCAAACATGCCACTATTGCTACATCTTTGTAGTAGTAGTAGACTTCAGTAATTATGAATTTTATTTGATTATAAGGACCCTCGACACCTCTCCATCTCCTCCTTTCTTTTCATGTCCCAGCACCCTAAAAACATGATTGATATATATAGGAAATCAAAGTGGCATCATGGTACTCAAGAGGTCCTTATCGTTGTGCCACAGCACTGCGGCCCATCCCTATGTGTGTGCGATAGCGTTGCAGCGCTTCAATATTGTACCGCACCGTTATTGCATAAATTTGCATTATTTTGCCTTTAGTGTCGCACAGCGACGCGGCACTGTCCTCTTTAGGGGCTTCCTTGTTGTGTTTGGCTCCCATTGGTTGCTATGAGCTCTGTTTTGGTCCTTTTGCATCTAGAATATTCTGTTAACTTCCTTTACTCGATTACGTATTTAAGAACACAATTAAATATTAAATTCCTGAGAACTAACACGAATTAGGCCGAGAAAGATAACTCTTTTAGGGAGTTATCAGATTCTATCCAATGACAGAAGTCTATCACCGATGTCTATCACTTATGGTAGTATATCATTAATAGAATACAATGATATATCAACATTAATGGTTTATGAGTATCCAACTATGACCGAGAGTTATACTTAAAAAAACTATGACCTAGAGTTTTTATTCCTAATTATACAACAAAATTGTCAATCTTTAACACACACGTGAAGGGCCGGATCCAAATTCTCCGCCCAATTGTGCATCAACATATTAAACTAATTTAATTTTCTATTAAAAGTGCTTTATAACATGTATATTTTACTTTAAAACATTTTTCCCAAAAAGGATATATCGTTAAACACAAACCCTAGTTGCACAAAGACCAACCAACTTTTGTTTTTCACCATGTTATATTAGTTTATAAGTAAAATACCATGTATATACATACGAATAAAACTCCATAGATATTCCACATTAATAAATTGACAATAAAGCAAAAGTCAAAGTAAGTTTGATATGAAAATCTCGTAAATAAAAAAGAAAAAACAATAATAGTTGTCTTTCTTTAATTAAAAAAATAATCAAAATACACACACCAAATTAATATATTAAAATTAATGAATCGTGTCATAATTACTATTTGGCATTAATTAACCCAAATAATATAAACATAGATTCGAAAATCGCGGTGTTGTTTCTTCCATAGTCATTTTTAACAATTTTTAATTATAGGGTTTTGCATGCAAATCTCGATATATATCTTCTGCATGAAAATCATTATTTTCTGATAAATATCTTTTTAATATATATATATATAACTTGAACCACCTTGCCAGCTAATCTTCTCACTCCATCTGTAATCAATTTCATGATCTCACTGATATCCATCCCACATGAGTCAATTTAATTTAATTTTGGATATTTCCATTCAATCATTTCCCAAATGATAATATTTGGACATATTTCGTTTTATTATGAGTAATATAGCCATGGCTTTAGCAATTTATTCTCGTACCAACTGATGGGAATTTTAATCACGAACCTCTTAGTCCTCAATGCATACTAATGTCAGTTGAGTTAAGTTCTTTTTGACGGTCTAACTTTAAGTTATTTGACAAATGCTGATCTACAATTATTATATTTAAGGTTCATATATTTTGGTCTAATGTTTTATAGTTTTTTATATATTGAATGAGATACTAAGGTAGAAGGATTAGTAGGTACACCGAGATATCTCAACTAGGTTGATACATCCCTAACACCTTCATCACACTCCGACACCAAATATTGGGACAGAGATTAGATAAATGAGGTTGGTTTTAGAATATAACATATTAAACTAATTTTTATGTAAAAGTAACTAATTTAAAATTTGTACGATTTTTCTTTGCAAGACTATCAGATTAAGGGTTTGTTTGAATTGACTTGAGAAAAAAGTGTTTTTCAAAAAACTCGTTAGTATTTCAACATTTCTGATAAAAACTTATTAAATAAAATTTGAAAAACTATTTTGAGTGTTTGCCAAACACTTCAATTTCTTTCCAAATGACTTATTTTTTAAATTAAATACTTGAAAATGTGTTCCAAACACACCCTAAAATTCAATTTTCTCTAAACATTAGTGACCAAATTTATAATTTAACTAAATTTTTTTTAAGTGCATAAATGTTAAGATATGTTTGAAACACAATCTAGATATTATTATATGCTTTCAAATTCACTAAGCAAGCCAATATACGTTCGATGGATCATTTTTTATTTAATGTTTTCAATATACCTATATTTTGAATTTAAAACTTGAATACGTACGAATTATATTAAATAAAAGGATAAAAACATTAATAAGTAGAGAATATTTCATGATTTAAATTTATTTAATTTTTGTTGAATTTAAATATGTATTATTATATAATGTACTATAAATTATACGATATTACAACATAATAACTATACAAAATTTCTAGCGTAAAAATTGTTTAGAAATTAATTCATATTAATTTATTATTCAACTTAATATTTATTGGATAGTTACAACAAATTTTATGATTTTTTTAGTATAACAAAGATGAAGATATGTAGATGTTTGGTTGTCCTTATCATTTTCATCTATGATTTTTTGTTTTTTCAAAAAATAGAGATGAAGATGATAAGGACAACAGAACAACTGCTTATCTCTACAATAGTTTAATATTTTTTACTTTGAAAATACAATAATGAGATGTAGTACATGTTAATTATTATTAAGTTTATACTTAAGGTGTATTTGGTTTAACATTTTAAGTGTTTAATTTTGAAAATAAGTCACTTTGAAAAAAATTGAAGTATTTGGACAACCACTCAAAATAACTTTTGAAACATTCTCAAAGTGTATTTTAAATAGTTTTTATTAACAAAATTTAAATGAAAATGACTTTTTTCAAAAACATTTAGTCAATTCAAAGAGGCTCTTAATTTGGCAACTTGTTTTGTAGTTAATAAATATATGAGCAGTATTTGGTTGAATCCGAATATACACTCATCTTTGTGCATTATGTTATAATCATACATAAAAAATAATAAATTATTTAAAAGAAAGACTAAGAGGAGTTACTTTAATTTTGTAAGAAGAAAAATGATTGGATAATAAGGTGATATGCACAAAGATAAATGCACCTAAATATCGTTGTAAATATATTATCAAATACACTTAAAACAATTCTTTAATGAAAAATTCAGATTCCTGAATTTGTTCCAAAAAAAAAAAAACACAAATACAACTTTGTTCACATTAAATCTCTTATTTTCAATTTTCTATTGAGGCCGGCGGAATTGGACGAAATAAGGTTAAAAAATTCTTTTGATCCCTAAACTTTCATGAAGATAACAATATAGTCTCTAAACTTTATTTCTTAACAATTTAGTCCATGTACTTTCATATCTGTAAATGTAATCTCCAAACTTTAATAAATAATGATTTAGTCTCTATACTTTACAAGTTGTATGATTTAGTCCCTACCGTAAAAAGTTTCGTCAAAATTAAGTGTCAATTTTATTACGTAACAACTTAGTATTTATAGTTTACAAATAAATCTAATTCCCCAATGAATTCTCAATCTACACTATAAGAAATTTAATTAAATCATACCATTGTTTCTTTAAGATAGAGACTAAGTTGTTAAATTATTATTTATTAAAGTTAAAAGACTAAATTATTATAAATTTAAAAGTATAAAGACCTAAATTGTTATCCATTAAAGTTTAGGAAATAAATTTTGCATAATATTTGGTGGATCCCAGGATGCACTTATCTTTATGCATTCTACTTTTATCATTCACACAAAAAATAATTAAAATATTTCATAAAAATAATAAGAAGAATTTACTCTATAACAAATTATGGTCGAACAATTTGATAAGTGTCAAAAATAAAAGAGTAGGGAAGAGAATAACAACACAGTTACATGGAAACCCTATTATAGGGAGAAAAACCATGATAGACACTGATTTTTATTATTAATTTTGATACACAAAGTACAAGAGAATAGGCCAAATAAATAGACTAGTGGGAAGCCTTAGGGTACACATAATTACTAAAATGCCCCTAGGGTTACAAGCTGCTTTTTCAACACTCCCCCTCAAGTTGGGGCGTAAATATCAATAAGACCCAACTTGCTGACACAGTAATCAAAGCTTTGTCTCAGTAATCCTTTTGTGAGCACATCTGCAATTGTTGATTTGAGGGAACATAAGGAATGCATATACTTTCGTTGTCAAGTCTTTCCTTGATGAAGTGCCGGTCGATCTCAACGTGTTTTGTTCTGTCATGCTGAACAGGATTATTTGCAATACTTATTGCTGCCTTATTGTCACAAAACAGTTTCATTGGGAGCTCATTTTCTTGATGAAGATCTGACAACACTTTCATCAACCAGATCTCTTCACATATCCCTAAACTCATGGCCCAATACTCAGCTTCTGCACTACTCCTGGCCACAACTCCCTGTTTCTTGCTCCTTCAGGTCACAAGATTACCCCAAAAAAATGTGCAATACCTTGATGTTGATTTTTTATCAACAACAGACCCTGCCCAATCAGAATCAGTGTAGGTCAATGCAGCGTTTATCAAACTTCTTGAACATTAACCCCTTACCTGGTGTATCTTTTAGATATCGAAGGATGCGTTCAACTGCTATCATGTGTTCTTCACTAGGAGCCTGCATAAACTAACTGACGACACTCACTGCATATGAAATATCAGGTCTGTATGAGATAAGTATATCAATTTCCCAACTAATCGTTGATACCTTTCTTTATTGACCGGAACACTGTTACTAGTATTGCTGAGCTTTGAATTATATTCAACTAGAATGTCAGCAGGTTTGTACCTAGTCATTCTCATTTCTGTTAGAAGATCAATCGTGTATTTCTGTTGGGACACTGAGATTCCGTCCCTAGACCAGGCTACTTCCATTCTGAGAAAATATCTTAACTTCCCAAGGTCTTTAATTTCAAACTCTTTGGCCATCTTTGCTTTGAGTTTCACAATTTCAACATCATCATCATCGAAGAGCACATTATCGTCAACATACACAATGAGAACTGCTACCTTTCCTGAAGTTGACTTCTTTGTAAAAAGTGTATGATCTGAATGCCCTTAGGTATATCCTTGTCCTTTGACAAATGTGGCAAATCTATCAAACCAGGCTCTCAGAGACTGTTTCAACCCATATAGCGACTTTCTCAGCCGGCAGACTCGCTGTTTGAACTAATCTTCAAATCCAGGAGGAGGATTCATGTAGACTTCCTCCTCAAGTTCTCCATTGAGAAAGGCATTCTTTATATCCAGTTGATAAAAGGGCCAATCTTTGTTAACTGCAACTGATAGCAATACTCAGATAGTATTGAGGTTAGTTACGGGAGAAAATGTCTCGGAGTAATCTACCCCAAAGATTTGAGTAAACCCTTTGGCAACTTACCCGGCTTTGTACCGATCAATAGTCTCATCTGACTTGTACTTTATAATGAAAACCCATTTGTACCCAACCGTCTTATGCCCTTTAGGTAGGATTACATGGTCCCACGTTCCATTTTTCTCCAAAGCTCTCATCTCCTCTATAACAGCAGCTTTCTAAACTTCAATTCCATTGCTTTCTGTATGTTACTCGGTATCACCCCTGCATCTAAACTAGTGGTAAAAGCCCTAAATTCTGATGACAGGTTACTATATGTCATGTAACTATGCATAGGGTACCTTGTACATGATCGAATACCTTTCTTCAGGGCTATTGGAAGATCAAGAGAAGCATCATATTCCTTCAAACTGTCAGAATTTTCATTGTGATCACTAGTCTTCTCTTTCTGTTTCTCATCTTCAGAAATCACACATTTTTCACCATTATCTTTAGTATCACTCACATTTTCTAGAGTTGTGTCTGAATCGTCATTCACTGTCGTCTTCCCATCTGCTATAGTGGTGCTATCAGTACCTTTCCCTCATTTTTTCTCTCTGCACTCATTAGTACAAGTATCAATCTCATTAATTTCAGGAATACATGTACCTGATGTCGGGTTTGACTCATGGACCGGAGCCGGAGATGCAACAGGTGACACTGTTTCCTTCCTGAGATTTTTCCTATAGTATGTTATCCATGGGACTTGATTGGTAGGAAGGATAGGACCAACATGTTCGGGAATAGGGGTAGACTTCAAGGGAATTGTATATGTGGACCAGTTAGTCTCTTCACTAGAGGTCTCCCCCTGAAGATGGTTAACAGGGAAGAAGGGCTAATCCTCAAGGAAGGTGATATCCATGGAAACAAAATATTTGCGAGAGGATGGGTGGTAACATTTATACATGCGCTGATGGAGTGGATACCCAACAAAGACGCACTTTTGAGAACCAAAAACTCGAAGTGGTACATCGGAGACTTAACAAGTCGTAGGGTATTACTCTTTTAAACAGTCTAAGGTTTTGAAAATTGAGGACCCGGGAAGGCATTCGGTTGATTAAGTGAGTAGCAGTAAGGATGGTATCACTCCATAGGTAAGACGGGAGTGATGTGATAGCATTAAGGACCTAGCAACTTCCACCAAATGACAATTTTTTCTATCTACTACCCCATTTTGTTGGGGAGTGTAGGCACACGAACTCTGGTGGATAATCCCTTTGGAAGTAAGAAACTCTTGAAAGGAAGCGTTAAAGAATTCCCGCCCATTGTCACTTCTCAAAATACCAATCCTGGCATTAAACTGGGTTTTCACAGTGGCATAAAATTGCTGGAATACAGATAACACCTCAGACTTATCAGTGAGAAGAAAGACCCAAGTAAGTCGAGTGTGATCGTCTATAAAAGTGACAAACCAGCGTTTCCCTGTGGAGGTTGTGGTTGGTGAGAGACTCCAAACATCACTGTGGACTAAGGTGAAGGGTTTGGATGGTTTATAGGGATGGGAGTGAAAGGAGACATGACTCTGTTTGGCACGAATACACACTTCACACTTTAAAGAAGACACATTAATATTTCGAAATAATTGTGGAAATAAGTGTTTCATGTACTGAAAGTTCGGATGCCCTAAGCGGTAATGTCATAACAGAAAATCATTCTCAGAGGTAGAAAAATTTAAGGAGACATGGCTAGTCCTATAATCATTCCTAGAGGAAACATCATCAGTTAGGAAGTAGAGTCTCACATCATGCCGAGCAGTGCCAATCGTCGTCCCCGAGCTTAGATCCTGAAATAAAACAGAGTCGGGTGAAAAAACTGCCTGACAATTCAAATCTCTTGTAATCTTACTGATGGATAACAAATTATATGAAATTTTAGGAACATGCAAAACGTCCCACAAAACCAAACCCTTAAACGAAGATAAATCCCCCTTTTCCTGCAACAGGTGCGAACGACCCATCTGCAATCCTAATTCGTTCGTTACCAGCACTTGGATAATATGAGAGAAACTGATCAGAGGTACCAGTAAGATGATTCGTCGCCCCTGAGTCAACAATCCAAGGTTTTTTATCATTCACACTAATAAGACCAAAAGACTGTATATTGCCTGACTGGACGATGGTACTGATTTCAACCGTACTCAGGCTGGTCGTATTGTCAACTGAGGGAAATACAAGCAGGATATTTGTAGTAGGTAAAATAGGGAAAGAATTTACCAGGCTTTCATCTAGGTATTGGGTCGAGCCACAACCGGTTGGAAACAGGGCAGCCACTAACGGCTGGAAGGAAATCGACGGCTGGAAGGTAGTCATCGGCTGGAGGCGGTTGTCGGTCGAATGCGCCTAGGGCAGAATCGAAGAGGTCCTGTTCTATTTGCCGGACGAGTGGGTTCGCCGGATCTGACGCGAAAACCCTAGGGTACGCCGGCGCAGTTGAGTTTTTGCAGGTCGAAGCCGAAGCCCTAGGCTCGATCGGAAGCTGTCGAAGGTCTGAAGCCCTAGGCGCAATCAGAAGCCCACCCTGTTTGTCGATCGGAAGCTGCGGGTCGAAGGCGCGATCGAAAGAAACTCTGTCTGCCGAAGGGTTGCTGCAGATGCGGACGTCCCCGATCGAAGCCAGATCTTGTTCGCCTCGCGATGGGTCTGAGGGGTTGTTGAGGCCGTACCTGATCGGAGCCGTACCTGAGGGATCAGTCGATGGCGGTGCGAGACGAGGCAGATCGACTCTGTTTGTGTATTCTTCAGATCTGTCCATGTGCGGCTCTAATTGATGGCGGCTTTCTGTTGACTGCAACTGGACGACAGAAATTAATTCTGTTAAGGCAGCTTGAAAACACTCCTTTACCGCGACTCGAATAGCAATTTTCATATCAAAACTCGAAGA
Source organism: Benincasa hispida (assembly GCF_027475165.1). NCBI lineage: Eukaryota > Viridiplantae > Streptophyta > Magnoliopsida > Cucurbitales > Cucurbitaceae > Benincasa > Benincasa hispida. The sequence continues at coordinate 25,502,321 of NC_143483.1, forward strand.
TCCACTAGCTGAAGGCAACTGTGGATGGTTCTCTTCCATAATGGCTAAGGTTTCGTCCCTTTGCTCTGATACCATGTCAAAAATAAAAGAGTAGGGAAGAGAATAACAACACAGTTACGTGGAAACCCTAGTACAGGGAGAAAAATCATGATAGACACTGATTTTTATTATTAATTCTGATACACAAAGTACAAGAGAATAGGCCAAATAAATAGACTAGTGGGAAGCCCTAGGTTACACATAATTACTAAAATACCCCTAGGGTTACAAGCTGCTTTTTCGACAATAAGAAATACAAAGATAAGTGATGTTGGAATCCACCGAGTAATTTTCATAGATTTTTATTACATGAGAGTTGAATATGGATATGAAATTTAATTTTCTTAAATAAAAAATTGTCAAACTATTTTAGAAATAGTAAAAAAATATTGATAGACACTGATAGATTTCTTTCAACTTCTATAAGTAAAAGATTTATATTAGTTTCTATCACTGATAGTATCAATTATAAACTTCTATCAGTTTCTATCATGTATAGACATTGATAAACTTTCTATCAATGTGTATTAGTGATAGATTTGTATCAGTTTCTATCATCAATAGATGCTGATAGATTTCTATCAACGTCTATCTATGATTGACATTGACAATAATATTTATCACAATTATAATTAAATTTTGTTGTGCGTAAAATTTTTCTTATTTTTTTATTTTTGAAAATCTCTCGTGCCGTTTTTCAATTTATTCCCCACCCCCATGCCCCGCACCCCAAATATCCTGCTTGTCCCTCTTATTAGGCTGTTACTAGTCTATTAGGCTACCTTTTCAATCAGCTTTTCATGTGGCAAAATATGTTTTTTAAAATGTTAAATTATGAAAAGAATTCCTAAACTCTGTATTTTGTTTAATTAATACTTTTAAACTACTTTTTTCTTAAATATTCTTATGGTTAACTTCGGATGGAAACATTAGTAATTTGTTCAAAAAAATTCTTATAAACTTTCAATACTTTGTTAAAATCTTTTAGCTTTTTTCAAAAAAAAAAAAAAAAAAAAATTAAATACTCTTGCCATTAATATATAGACGAAAAACGTTAATATCTCATTTTAAAAAAATCCTAGATTTTCAAAAATTACATTTATACCATTAATCTTAAAAAATCTTAAAAATATTCTTACAACTAGTATATGAAAAAAAATCGTTTATCTACCCCTCTTAGATCACCTATTCCCTCTTCCATTTCTTCTTCTTCAATCTATGACATAACAATCTCTCCATTTCTCACATTTTTTTTCTCTCCTTTAGTACCCTCTCAATCTCATTGTTTCATTCCAATCTTTAAAACTTTCAAGAAGAAGAAAAATTGTCCATATTCAATCGATAAAAGTATTTTTAAGTTTAAAAATATTAATGAAACATTAAAAGTTCGGGAATATTTTTGAATAAAGTATTAACAATTTTCATCTAAAACTAATGGCAGAGTATTTAAAAAAAAAAAATTGAAACAAATTACAAAGGTAAAGGTCTTTCAAAAACAAAGTGCAAACATAAAGAGTAGTTTTTATAATTTAGCCCAAAAATATCCATATTCATACAACAATCACACTAATAAATTGACCATTCATAAAAGTAGAATTTCATTATAACTATGAAAAAAAATTAGGAGCTAAACACACACCTATACTAGTTTTCAACCAAAAAATGGTCAAATATATATTACTAGGATGGGTTTTTTTGGGATTTTCTTTCCAACTTCGAGTGTCTTTATCGACCCTTATTCAAAAAGGTGCGTCATTAATCTTTTGGGAGAGAAGAGTAACGAAAATTTCTATTGTTTTTTCTCTCTTTATTTTAGTTGAATAATATGGGAGAATGATTTGAAGTCTATATGTATCTATTGTTTTTTTTTACCGAAAAGAAACAACTGTATTTTCAATAACGCTACATTGTCATCAAATTTTGGAAAGCATCTGCCATTTTGCTGGCTTTTGCTCGCATTGATTTAAACTCTTTACAAATTATAGTCCAACC